>NW_025776687.1:0-128897 GCF_021130785.1 Homalodisca vitripennis
ATATAAAGTTTGGTCCAGTAACACATACATACAGGACTAATGTATTGATTATTAAAAACCCCTTTATACCCTAAATACCACAATAATTTACTAAAAGTGTTTGAACCATGTTGTCATTATTTGTAAACGCGTTTATTGTATCTAGGTTGTTACAGTAAAAAACATTGGTTCAAGCATAGAATCTTGTGGAACACCATATTTAAAGCTCATTTCGAATTTCGAGTTTTTTTTCGTAATTTTCTAAAATTAATGAGCTAAGTAAATGTTACAGTAATAACGTGATATCACGCATCCCTCTTGTTATCAAGATTTTAGGTTCTGATTTCATGAAGTAAAAACGAAAATATGAAATAGAAAGTATTAAAAAACATTTTACAGCCACAGTTTAGGATCACAAGCGATATTATATTCCTAGCCTGTAACCACAATTGTTAGATATTACCGACCCAACTAATGCCAGAGGGAAGGCACGACTTTACTCTTGTATTTGTAATGCAGTTCCGTAGTTCACTGTTTGAGCTTCATGTAAGTCTGTTACACGACTATATATATTGAAATATAAAACATTTATCAGAAGTTTATAACGGATATATGTTTGTTTAAATAATCAATGACACGTAATACCGATGATTTTTTTCCTTTAAGAGTTTCCAACGGGTTAGGTAAAAAGGTTTCAAAGAACTGAGTAAAAAATGCGGAGTTACCTCAAGAGACAATTTTTATAGAACTTGAGAACTATAACGACTGACAACTTTTATTCTATTTTTATTGAACTGAATTCAACTAGTTGGGGTCTAAATTTATTAGTGGGTTTAGAATTGAACTATTTTAAAAAAGAGCGCTGTCTTGTCTTTTAAAAGAATTTCTGTGAAACAGAGCCCTTCCTTTTTCTGTTTTAACTTCATGATAATACGAAAATGGGTCAAATAGTGAAAGTTATAAATGGCAATTAACAAGAGAAGTGAACATAAAAATACTAACAGTTTATGTTTCAGTTTTCTATATTTATTTGCTATTATAATGTTTTTAGTTACTATCAGATGCGTCAATTTGTGGAAATTTTCAGACTGTATATTATATAGTCCATTTACGTGAATATTATTTCATTTTTAATATTTAGATGATATATGACGACTTAATCAACAGCTTAGTTTTTACTATAACATTTTTGGTATTTTAAATTTTATGATCACTATTAAGTGTGTTTAAATCTTGTTAAATTTTAAAATAAAAACAATGTTTTCTAATTGTTAAGTCAAAAACTTTAAGTAAGTGATAGAATTTATTCTTACTATCTTACTTCGTAAGAAACAAACAATGTCTACAAACCAATATAAAAAGAATATTTGTAAAATTACCTATTGTTTTTTGGTTCCCTGTTATAAGCGAAGTCAATTAAAACTCTAAATTAAAATGGAAAATTTATCATCTTGAAATTACACTCAATACATTTGAAACGGATTGGTTTTCAAAAAGAAAAATCCAATTAAGATGAGAACTCTGGGAATATCCACGTCATTCGAGCAGGATAGTTCAAACAGAACTACTGTATAACTGAATCTGCCGAGGGGATTTCAGCCAATACTGCTCATTGTTTGACCGTGGCTGACAGATAATCTAATGTATGTGGACAGTCAGCCAACTAGACTGTGGTTAGCAAAGCTCTATTTGTGTAGAAACAGTCACCTTAGAGAACCGTAAGAAGTGTATAAATAAATACTTAATGGTACAAATATAGTTCAGTTCATAACCATTTTGTGTTGGATAAATACGTAGCTCAGTTATTTAATCATCTTAAAAATAAATATATCTTATTAAAAGATATATTTAGGTACATGTATACATTGGAAGGACTGCCACTGAATTTTAACTCATTATATTTTAGATTTGAGTTTTTGGAAATGTATCTCGTGAATAGTTATAGTGTTATCATACTTAAAAAGCTAGCGTAACGCAAAGGTAAAAGTTGTTGTGAAATTAATAAGTCGCAGTATTTACAAGCTAGCACCTTTTCCAGATCCTGCGCCCCCGAAAGTTATTAAATATCCTCATAATTGCAAAATGTGCCTATCGTTCGTTTGTTAATATTAAAAAAAATATATATATAAAATCCCTATTAGTTTGTTTATATATATGTGTGTGTGGTGTGCGTGCGTGCGTGCGTGCGTGTGTGTGTGTGTGTGTGTGTGTGTGTGTGTGTGTGTGTGTGTGTGTGTGTGTTATAACAATTAGAAAGACGTCAATATTCAAGTTAGTAGTTAAGAAATCAATGATTGCTTCAATCCTCACGAATGTCCTCTTCCAATCCGAAAATCGAGTATAGCTCCTACACATTATACGTTAAAGTAACTATTTTAGTCTATAAAAATAAATAATTTGATTTATAGTAATGCTCCTTAGGTATTACCAATAGTAATTTTTAATTAACATTAGTTAGATCTCTTAGGACCAGAAGCTGTTAAACCTCTTATTGCACTTAGTCCTGAATGGAACTTTGTGTTTTTTTCCGTTATGACTAAGACATTCTGGATGGGTAAAGTTGGGGGGTAGAGGCCGTCTTCTGTCGAGACCCATGCGGTCTTGTCACCTTGAAAGAAAAGGGAGGCTACCTCTCTGTACCAAAATCTATAGTCAAAGCGAGTAGTGTAGCAGAGATAAATTTAGTAAAAGGGGATGTAATATTTAAGTATATTATATTATACTACTAGCTGTAACTATTTTATTGATGAAACATGCAAAAAACACTAGAACGATTAATTGTTTATTTGGATGGGTTTGGGTTAGGAGTTATCGAGCACTTTTACACGAATCTTGCAAGCAACTATAATAGGAACCATTCAAATTGTAGAATAAAATACTGTTTTTTTTTAAACCTGGGTATAATCATATGACATTTTGATTGTGTAATGGAAGTACGTAAAGTCTTATGAAATAAGCAACACACATTTTCCATTAAACCTCATTGAATCATGTTACGCAACAAGTGGTGTGGTGTACTCTTACCTTGTTTTATTTTGCACAAATAATTGTAAAAAATATTAAAATATAACACTAACAGTCCATTTATAAACCATTAATATTTCAGATAAACGTTAAGCAATAGAGACGAAAAAAGAAGATCTCTCAGCGTTTCATGCTACAACTCACAACAATACCGTCTTGGGCGTGGTGGGGGAGGTCGGGTAAATCTAGATCAAGGTTATAGACATTGTCCTCAGATCCGCTTAGACAGCAATATAAGTGTGTTGATATCAGTGCTTGACCTACTTAGTAACAATACCACTCTAGTAATACATGCATGTATGTGCTGACATTAATGATAGGTCTGCTTAGTCGTACTAATAACGTTCACTAAACCTAGATAATGATAGTTATTGTTTCAAGTGCAATATCTGAGCAATAAAATTATATTTGAACTCGCAGTTTGGTTTATAGTACACTTAACACTTAACTAAAGTAAATATTAAATAAAGAAAAATTTATCTAAAAACATACTTTATATTTAATACGTATAATTGGTTGAATATATAGAGTTTATTTAGTTATAAGTTGTCTTTTTACTTGAGTTTTCAGAAAATGATAGTAATGTTTTTAGTGAGGCATTATCAACAATGTTGCATTTTTTTATGAATTTGTACAGGGTGTCCAATGTAACTGTGCCACAATTGGTATCCTTAAAAAGAATACATTACAACAAATTTTAAATAGTTTCTATCTCCGTGGATCACTAACTTTGTAGATGCTAATTGAAAAATATTCTTTAGCGTCCGTTTTCCAAGATACCTTACATTGACGTGAAGTTTTTGGATTAAAGCAACATTTTAATAATTCTTTATTTTTGTCAATTTAAATTGTAACAACATTTAATGGTATTATTGTTAAGTGGGATATTAGTACCGTGTGCTTGACATTTATCATTAAATCCTTATTAAATAGGTTAGACATTGTCCATATCTTTTAGCGAAATGGTATTCAATGTAGTCAGCGTAATTATTATTCCGCCTTTAAACTTCGAAACCACTGACGTTATTCCATCTGAAGCTGTCGTAGGTTTATCATCTGAAATCTGAGGTCTACTCTTACCTGACGTGATCCATAAGATCGAAACATCAAGTACCCTTCTGCAACAAATGATAAATGTAGTAGTCATTTCGTTACAGATGTATTCTTGATCCTTGTACCAACTCATCTAACAGAGTCAAAGAATAATGGTTCAAACCAATTAGTGATAGTTCGATGTGTGATGTCTGATGTTGAATATTTTGATGTTGGATGTTTTGGTGTTGATGTTTGAACTGGCTCCAACATACGATTGTAGAACACAAACCTCGGATATCGAAACGATGTGGCATTGTGGCGTACTTCTTAAAACAGAAGGCGTTGTGTGAAACAGATGATCGTTGTGACCTCAATGTCGTTTATGATTTTTTTTATGTTATGGCTATAAGTGGGCGTATGGAACCAGGAAGATGCCACGACAGAAATATCCTGGTTTACGCAATAGTTTTACTCCATTAAGTTAGCACCACGCTTGAATGCGCTAGTTGTTAAGACAAGCAGTTGCTGCCGTAGTCCTTACAGTCACGGAACTACAATTTAGAACGACTTTTCGCTGACTGGCTATGAGTGCAACAATAACCAAGTCAAGTTTTATGGGAACGTTATATATTTTACTAACCATATCAAATAAAGTATTATCTCTCTTCACATCAACACTATCATGAATATGTAGTTTTAATTTGAAGTTCTTATTTGTTTGAAATTCTAGGAGACGGCTCACATGATATCTGAGTGAAACAACAAATGAGAGAATAGGTCAGGTAGTAACATCAAATCAAAGACATCTGTTATGAGAATGCAATGTTGGAAAATCTAACGTCAAGTGATTCAATCTATACAATAAGTAAATAGTTTAAATAAATCCAGTCAGAATAGAATCAGCTATGGATGTAAGGAACAATATAAGCCCCATTTTGTTTAGATTGAACCGTTTGAGGTCGGATTTGCGGCATTGTGTTGTCAACTTTCATTATATGACGTTTGGTCATAAAATAAATGGTACACACATCATTTTTTATCTCTTTCTCTCAGATGCTTGCGCCTCTTAATATAAATACAACCTACTATATTTTGAGAACTGAAAAAAGGTTAAAATTCAAAGTTGGGTTTAAATACAAACCAGTGAGGAGCGCTGAAGCTACATTTAATAATTTTTTTAGAAATAATTATAAATATATACGAAAATAACATTGGTGTAAATATATAATGAAGGTTTTTAATGTAATTTCCTTGGTACAAATCTAGTAAGTGTATGTCCTGCGGTCAAATTGGCGGACATACATCGTACAGAAAAAGGTGTTACTTTTACAGCCTCCCGAGTGTTTCAATGGCGATTAAGCTAAGTTCCATAAGCTGGGCATTTGGTGCATATCGAAGAACTCATTATAGAACTCGATATGGTCTAATTGAAATGAGTTCTTGTGCTAAATTTAAAGCATATATATGATATTTATTGAGATATCTTACCACATTATTCATTCATATTTTAGTACATTGATTTAGGTTTTTCATATCATCCTTTAAATAATACACTTTACAATGAGGTAGGTAATACTACAACGCAAGTGTAGGCTGAAATCATATGTTGCCATCGAGTTTTATCGTTGACTTTCTCTTTATTGTTTTTACCTTTTACTGATGAATAATCCGCATGTGGTAATATACCACTAAATGTCATATGACTGTACCCAAATTTGGTTACACATTTATTCATTCCAGTATTTTTCATAGTTACTCTGCAATTTTTAAGACCAATTAAAAATCCCATAGACAAATCCCATAGAGTGATATGCAGCGTAATCTATCTCAGTGTTTTCTAATATAGAAATGTGACAGACAGGCAGACTGATAGAAAGTCAAAAATGATAAATGTTCACCTCCTCGTTTGATTGGCTTCGCTGGCGCTCAGCTAGTTGTGTCCTCTGTAGAAAGTAGTGACATAGCTTGTCGTCTTGTAACCTCGAGAGAATGGTTTGTTGAGCCATGTTTTGTTTGTCTCTGGTTTATCCCTTCTTGTACATTAAACCCTCCTTGTCACAATATCAGAAGCCAATGTTGAGTACCTTGCGGGCAACATATTCGATGTTTTGCTCTTAAGTTGGGTTTTGTAGCAGTGTTTAAATAATAATCCAAATTAATTGCTTTTAAATGATTAGTATTCGTTTTAAAGTTAGATTTTATGGCTAACACAGTACCTATAATGAACTTAACCTTTAAAAGTTTATAAAATATACATAGAAATATCTTTGGACTAAAACGTAAAATTTCCTACGCGTTACGACTAGACAATTACGAATGTGGTTCTGGTAAGACCTGTTATAGAATAGGAAAGTTTTAAATTAGGAAATCACAGTTCAAGTTACAAAGACGAATAAACAGGGAACAGTTTAGACGAATTCCCGAGCTAGAATCTTGGAAGTGGAAAGCCCTCCAACGCTGATTCTAAGTTAGCTTAACCGTGATCTACAATTAATATTGAAGTCATTAAAGCATAAGTAGAAAGTTAGTAACAAGTACTATTACATTGTTATAAACTACGCGACAAAACCGGGAAGCTCATCAACATTCTACCACAGCACAAAGTCTTGCTAATTATTAATTTGTTGCACAAACACTGCATTCTCTTGTTCTATAATAGTTTCCACACAAGGGAAACCGTTTGTGTGGTTTTTTTTTTTTGTTCTTGTGTCGCATTAACTCTCAGGAAAGGTTCAAAAATTAGATGATGAGGTTTTTGTAGGAACTCGTTGTTCTCTCTTTGTGAGTTGTTTGGATGTCGTTTTAAAATAAAACAATTCCACGACCTGCTGATTAGAAGTAATTTTTCTTGTTTACAAACCTACTTCAGAAATAAAGTTTACTTTTAGAGTTATTCAAAATTATATTATTACTTTTGGTTTTATTATCGATTTTGAGGTAATTGCAGATAGTAATGTAAAAAATCAAATATTAAAATAGGTTAGTATGTTAATTAATGTATTTTATTATTATTTCTATTCTTTCAATGTAAATGTTAAATTCTGACTTTTTGTGGCATGCAATGATGTGAAATTAGGTCATTATACTAAAGTACGTATGTTGATATCTTTTACTACGAGTATTATAGACAAAGGCTTATATGGTACCTTTAACCATCAGAGTCATGGTCTATGATCTTAAACCATCTGAGCACGGTAATGATTACCTACGTTTTAACATAGGTATAGTCAATACAGCAAAACGTCCCTCTAGTTGTTTTTGAACACGTAACATTATGAATTTTTATGCAAAGTTATCAAGTATATCGTTCTCTGGAATCAATTAAAAATTATTCAAGTTAACGCCAGAAACTATTTTAAAAAAATCAAAATTTTTATTTTGGTGTTTCAATCATAACTTAAAAAAAAGTCACAAGTGAAGATTGGATGCTTGTCTATTTCCTTCATCTGAGAGTCCACGTCTTCTTCATAAATTTTCGTCTGAGGCGTGCTGTGTAACTGCTTCTGATTTATTTTTGATCCCTTGGTATCTGAGTTATTGGAATCTGATGTCCTGTCTAAATGAGAAAGTTCTTATTGTTTTTTTTTTCGACACTAAATATTTATATACATATGTCATGTGTGTGTGTATATATATATAACACACACACACACGTATATATAATTTGTAAAATTTACTTCGCAAATTAGTTACATTGTTTATTGTAATTTGAATTTGGAAATTTCAAGAATAACCGAATTAATAAACCTACTAAGAAATTAAACGAATATACTGAAATTTTTTACACTTTTATTATACAGGTTCGGCAAAAAAACCTCCCTGGTTTGAGCAAGCCACCACGTGAGGGTAGTGAGGGTAGAGATTGTGGAGGGGGTATTTTTCCGTAGCGGTGTACGTGCCATTTTCAGTGTTCGCCATGGCTTGGCTCCGTGAGCATCGGGCGTTTGCTGTGGAGGAATTTATTAAAAATGGCGGTTCTGTGATTTCTACTCAACGAGCGTTTCAGATTCGATTCGAACTTGGCCGACGTGATAGTGTTCCTGATGCGAAAACGATTAGACTGTGGGTGTCAAACTTTAGACAAACTGGGTCAGCACTAAAAAGAAAACCAACTGGCCGACCTCGTACTGCGATAACACCTGAGAATGTGGCGCGAGTGAGAACATCCATCCAACAGTCTCCAAAGCGTTCAGCGGTTAAACATGCAGCTGCCCTGGGATTGTCAGAAAGAAGTGTAAGGAGAATTCTGCATAAGGAATTTCATCTGCATCCATACAAAATAATGGTTGCCCAAAAGTTGTCTGAAGAAGATTATGAAACTCGCAGGGCTGCACGTGACGACATTTTGCTAAACATTGCCCCAGATGCTGTCTTCATTTCTTCTGATGAAGCCCACTTCCACTTGCGTGGAGCTGTTACAAAACAGGATTTCCGCTACTGGGCTGCAGAAAATCCTAGAGAACTACACCAACAACCACTACACAGCCCAAAGTCACAGTTTGGCGTGCCGTTGCGGAATTTGGTGTGTGGGGACATTAATTTTTTGAAGAAGATGGACAAACAGTAACGGTCAATGCCGATCGCTATTGTCACATGATAGAGACATTTCTCCGACCCAAGATCAACCAGTTTTGTTTTAGACCATGAGGAAGAAGAAGTTTGGTTCCAACAGGACGGAGCCACAGCTCACACTGCTCGGCGGTCCATGGAAATGTTAAGAGAGTTGTTCCCTGGACGTCTTGTTTCTTTAAGAGGAGACATTTCCTGACCCCCAAGGTCACCCGACTTGTCACCTTGTGATTTCTTTCTGTGGGGCTACCTAAAGGCTGAAGTGTACAAACATCGTCCCACAGCTCTGCAAGAACTAAAAGATGCCATTGGGCAGGAAGTGGCAGCCATTCCAAGCGAAGTTACACGAAGAACTATGGACAACTTCAGAGAAAGACTTCGTGAATGTCTTAAAAATTGGGGACATCATTTATTGGACATAATTTTCAAAACCAAGTAAAGTGTACTAAGTGATGTAAAATGGCATCATATAGGCCTATTCACAAATATAAGTAATTGTTCTGTATGTTTCTTATTCTTTTTGCAGATGCCTTTTGAAATCAGGGAGGTTTTTTTGCCGGACCCTGTATATACAAAAGTATATACAAAATTATCACTATATTCCTTCAATTTCTTAGTAGGTTTTTTAATTAAATTATTCTTAAAATTTTAAAATTCTAATTAAAATATCAATTAACTGATTGGAAGGTAAATTAAACGAATTAAGTTGAAAAGAAACTGGGAATTTATGATTTCATATTTTTTGCACATTTATTTTGAAAGGAATAGTCGCTTTAACAAGTTTGAAACTTTCACAGCATTAGGTCGACATTTCATAGAGTCAAAAACCTTACACTCAGTAGGGTGACACAAATTCTCTTATGTATGCCGGAGTTTTTTTTTTCAGTCTGCCTGTCAGACGTCTATGTGTGTCAGCAGAAGATCTCGGAGATGAAATAAGCTAGTCCTGCTATTTTGCATGGAATCTCGGCTAAGTCTGTTACGCGACACATAGTTTGTACTGTTGTACCTTGTACTATAAGAAAGATTGAATACATAAGGCTTACTGGAACGCTGATCACACCTCTATTACTAACGGCCAGACCTAGTCCCAGTTGACTGTACATAGCATTTCAAGATATAAGTTATGTTTGTTGACTCATATTTACTCTTCTCAAGACGATAACTGGATATAAATATAGTCTGTGGTTTGTACTTATCTTCGTTTACAATTGCTGACTGGTTTTAAAGCCCAAATATGTTTTTTTTTTTTTTTCACCAAGCAAAGTTACGGCTAAGAAGTCCTTTCCAACGCCTAACCTGAGGACTACTGAACCGCCACCAATGTTCGGGGATGTGGAACCATTGTAAGGACAGGATCGTTTTAGCGGTCACCCGTCAAGACAATAGCTACGTTCGACGTTGCTTGATTCAGTTATCTTGCGATAACCGCCGTACCCGCTATACTGTGCTATTGGCTCTTAAAAAAGGCAATGATGTTAGTATTGCCAGAATAAAGAAGTCCTGTGTTTTGGTGAAATTATGAAACCATTTTTCTTTGTGGTGATGTATTTACGAAGCTTTTTTGGAGCTATTATTAAAAAAATTGGAAAAAACATACCAATTCCTCGAACTATATCTTTTATTTTAAATTGCTTCATCCTAATTTACAAAGGTTCGATATCTCCTTTTATAGGATTGGTGGATTTCACAGATGTCATATTGCATAACATTTAGCGTTATTTATAATGTGATCTTTAATGACTGAAATTTAAACACTAATTTTATTGAGTAGGCTATTTTAACATTATTGACAGCTCTTCAATATTTTTGTTACAGCTCATACACATCGATCCCTAGCCTTCACGTCATCAGATTAATTCCCCTGCAGGGCCTCATTATCTGATTATTGAACAGGCTGCGTCCTCTGAGCTCTGTAAATATTTAAGTACTCTTCCAATAAACATTCAGCCCTGACAGGCAGCTGTTATTATCTACGGATTACGGTTACAATTGCAGTAAGTACAGCATTAAATGTTAGGATAAAAACCCAACGGAAACAGGTGAAAAAGAGCTACCAGCAAGGTTAAAAAGTGTAGAACATTTTTGATCCGAAGATCATACGAATTGTGATGAAGTTATAATGCATCATGAATGAACTTTTTAAGGAATTAATTTTAAATTAATTAACCCTTCATATTTTTAATTAAATTAACAAACTGACCGATCATTCAAAATATGACTCTTTTGTTGTCATATCTATAAGTTAACTAACCAGGATCGGAACCTTTCAAAAAAATTATAGAATTTATAATATACCAATGTGCAGTCATAATCCGATTTTAAGGAGTTATCAACAGTGACCCAAAAATAAAAGAGGCCTTTCTTGTTTTTTGATTTGCCGCCATCTTGTTTATGCAGTGACAATTGCCATGTACTATGGGCCCTCTGGTCAGTTCTCCGTGATTGGTCGATAGGTTCAGACATATTGTGACTTGCATTATTTATTTAGGTATGAATTACTATTTTTTTCCTTTGATAAGTACGTTTTTAGGAAATAGTATGCGTATTGTTTACACACAAGGTTGTTGTGATTCCCAACATAAGAGTGTCAGTCCCAACTTCAGCCATATCGATGTTACTTTATTAAAATAAAATATTCATATCTCGATATGGATTTTTTAATTTTTGTAATGGGTACGTCACTTATAAGAACAGAACAACAAAATTGAGAACAAGTAAATGCACATTTTCAAATGAAAGAGCTTCTTATAACGTGATAAAAATAAAACAAGTTCAAATCCAACAGTTTCTCTTAACAGGATAAAAACGAACGTAAGAACGTAAGCGTGTTATTTCACAGACTGAAGAGTCTTTGACTTCTGAGTAATAAACTTTGCTTGACTGGAATGTATTCATTACTCAGGTCTAGCATATTTAATAGACCATATTAATTAGCTTGCCGAATCCCTCTTTACTGATAAGATCCGTAAATGTTTAGAGAATATTTTCCTACGTCATGAGTTTTACTTTTGTAGCTCGGAAATTTCTGAGTAAGCATAAAAGCAGTAAAAGTTACAAACTGCAATTAATTTTCATTTATGAATGTAGAAGTTACGAAGTAATATGCATGAAAGCATGACTGCTTTCCATTTAACCTGGCAGCGTTAGTTTCTAGAGTGGTAAACATGTGATTTAATTCAGAAATTATAGTTAACGCCTCACTACTAATTATTACGAACAATAATACGTATTAAAACTTCAAGCTATTCTAATTACAGTCGTTAACGGAGTGTACTATATACAGTATTGAAGAAAGTGTGCGAGAATGCCAAGAAACACACTAAACAGCCTATCGCAATACAGAGTCTGACTAATTATTAAAGTTTAGTACAAAACCTACATTACCTTATTCTCTCTTGTATTCTGTTTAATTAACTTTTATAAATTGTATAGAAGTTTACAGTTTAATAGTTTCTTGTTGTAAACTCTGGCACTAGAAGGGTCAAAGAGTTGTTTACTTCACACATATGCTTGAATGCCTAAACCTTACATTTTCTGGGATCCAATTTTAGATTAAGACAATAATTTGCTCTGTAGGAGTCATTATTGACAATACAAGTAAAAATATTGTTTCAATGTGACTTTTTCCAGGTATAGCGATTTTCGGCCTTCGCGAGGACAATAATTGTTGCCGTTTTTAAAGAAGAAGAATTCTTGGTAAAAAAAACTTAAGTAACATTTATTGTTTAACCGTTATTTAAAAAATCCTTATCAGCATTACCACAGCAATATATGTAGGTGTTGGATTTACATATGTTTTACAAAACAAGATTTGTGTACTCTTACGTCATTATGGAACAATGTCCCTAAGCCTCAGTAGATAAAAAAATCAACTCCACTAACTAAACATATGCTACTTCGATGGACTCATTCTTTGAGGGAATTATAGTATGATGAAATTCACTCCATGGAACTAATTAATTATTCCCTTTTACAACAAATTGAGACTGCCCTTAATTTTAATCGCAAAACTGTAAATAAATTGGGGATATATAAATTATTCCCATAATTGATGTTGCACTAAGAAACAACAGGTGAAGACTTCTTTTAATGAAGAAATGGTAGGAAATAACTTCATTATATCAACTCCAGAATGTATCGCAGGACAAACAACAGACTCAAGTTTTTGCCAGTTCGCCCGCCTCGACACTGCTCTAGTACTCCGTAATAAAGCTGTCCTCCGTAATCGTTCCTCAGGTCGGAATCTGTTATTCAGTTTGGTGCTTGTGTTGGGAGTGCAAAATATTCCTTTTAACCTCTTGGATTGTAATATTTCAATGTAAGATACACAAGCAATAACAGAGTATTTTATTGATTCAGAACTAAACTGTTATGTTAAATATTAGTATAATCGTTTTTTACAGTATTTTTAATTGGGGAAACTTCTGAAAACCGCACAAATAACGTTAAGGAAGGTTTAGATATATCTTAGCCAATCGGGGAGAAGTGACTACAAGAGAGCGGATTATCTCGAGCTATCAAAGTGAGAAAACTCGTTTTCTGGTTTTCTGTCAAGACCCATCAGTGGTTACTTTCATTTACGACTTTAATAACACCCGGTAACGTGATTTTCCTCGGTATTATGTCAGTAATTATTCTTTCTGTAGATACGGTATCACACGTCGTTTTAAATTTATATCATTATTTAATACTTAAGTTACCCTTAATATTATATAAAGCGTTATAATGATGTTCAAGTGCATCGAACGCTCTTAAACTTTAATTTTTATTCCGTTACTTACGACAGTTACTGATAGGAATGTACAAGTTAGGCTGAAGCAAATTGCAAATTTTACATTTCAACTTTAAATTTTCAAATTAAAGGCGGTTTTATAGCAGAGGAATGTGTATCAAGCATTACTTCTTTTCAAAAACAAAGACTTTCGTAAATGAGTGTAAACATTTACTACTTCTGAATTTTAAATTCTAAGAAACTTGATACATCAAAACATAACGTAGCTATGTTACTTATTGCAGTTACGCTGGCGGTTTCACAACTTATATCCGAGTATCTGACCATACTGCCCCTAAGCAATGCTTAGAGAATTCAATTCTTGAAATATTTTGGACTTGATTTAAAGGTTCTGTCAATAGGTATCAAACCAAAATAGAAGTTAGATGAAAGGGACGATACTTTATCGTGATTGTTTAAGTTCTTTCAAATAACGACCGATTTCGACTAATCGTGATCAATATGACTTTCTGTATCAAAGAATGCCAGTTTTTTCGATAATTTTCCGCTATCTTGTGTATTAAAATTATAGTTTGTAATTGACTATTTATAATTTATCTTTTATTATCTTTGAGTAAAATTAACACGGCATTTTTGTAAGTGCTTTTTTGTTAAAATCTAGAGTGTCTTTGGTTTTTACAATTATTCCACTAAGACACGTTACAGTGAACACGATTGCCTACCACTTAATAGTCTAACTTTTTAAGAGCCGCCTACTATCCTCGCTGCTACTAAACATATGAAGTGGGCCGTTGGTTCTACTACCAGCTTTACTTTAAGCCAGGTTATCACACAAAAAGCAAAGTAAGTATTTTGATTGTTCACTTTTGACATGGTCAGCTGTCTACTTACTCAAATAGTACACATTAATTTAATTATTTTGTTTCTAAAATAGAACACACATCTCTTACTCGTATATACCTGAGATAACTCTACGAGAGCCTTCAATTCACGATTATATTGAGGAAAAGTAATGTTACGTTATTGTCAGGTCACCAACTTAGATATTATAGCTCAGAGACGTGGATCCCAAGCTACTAAATTATCAATCGTCTCTCCCTCCCCACAGGACTACAATATTAGATTATTACACTGCCTGTTCTGAGACCTGTCAATATTTTAGTATTCTGCCATTCAGTAATCATACACGATTAAATGACACTATTATAATTTAACTAATGTTTAAAATAGTACTAAACCATCCTTATACCTATGTTACATGAATCCTAATATTTGATATCAACATAATAAATCAATAATTTTAGTCATGATTTTTCTAAACATTAAAAACTTAAAGAGCTGTAAACACAAAGGCAGGAGATATTCAGTTACAATATTCGATCCTCACGAGATAAGTCACAGTCCGAGACAACGTTACTTAGCAACGGAAAGGGAGAAAACTCAAGCTAAAGGAAAGGTAATAAACTGGTCCGTAACTTCTCCTTCCTCTCAAAACAACAGTTTTAGCTCATCCCGTGAAATATGATCCTTTTACAGATTTTTTTTTGTCTTCAATTTCGTAAACTTCATTTTAATATTGTGTAGTGAATTATATTACTGCCTCAAATATTAAATATGATATTGTGTTCATGGATCCATTCGAATCTGAAATCATTGTACAATTATATTTAAATGTTTTCAGCCGTTTTTAGAACCTTATTAATAAACAAAAAAAATTTTTTTTATACTGAGTATACTATTTTAACTACAAGATAACATATAACATGTTTCAGCTGCTCTAATATGTTATTAATATACTATATGATCATATACATGTATAACTATAATAAATAAACAACTTATACCGGTAAAACATTTAACATTTACCATACGGCCTGCCCGGTCGATGGTGGTAGTAGTCGGTGGTCCCCAGGTTATGTATTAGAGAGGGCTTCTTATCCTTAATTTCACCTGGTAAAATAACACATCTTTACTTTACCATCAACCTTCCATCCTTATCCATCTTTAGTTACCATTTTTACCTTCAATATAGTAACACGTGTAGTCAAATGAAATGAAAAATTACCATTCAGTCTCAGCAAAGCCTTTTGCTACGAAGGCGGTGACATTGTTTAAGTTAGACACTAGGGAGAATTTTGATAAATTCATATAATTTAGAAATTTTTGATTTTCCATGAATTATAATTAAAAAATTGAGGGTGGGATCTAAAATTTAGACGTGAAATTCCTATTTTCGTCTGACTGAGATATTATTGCATTATTGTGATCACAAATTCTAGTTTGCAGGACAGCCCGTGCAATAAATACCGACTATTTTAACACAGTATTTCTTATTAAATAATGTTTCGGTATATTTGGTAACAAGAATATTCTGATTTGGAGTGTCCAAAAAAATACTATTTCCACAGTGTTTGTTATTAAATTATGAATATCCTGTGACAAGAATATTCGTAATCGGAGTGATTGTCTCAACCTTGGTTGGCTTGAACAATAATTTATAACACGGCTGAGATATCCGACCTACCCCCCCCCTCCACCACTGACAAGTCTCAAGCCTTGTAGTGACATCTTGTACGGAAGGAGCCTAGAGTAGATTGTTACCTTAATGAACTGTTTGAGTAATAGAGTTCGTCTTTGTACAGAGGTTAATCATAAGTTCATAGAGACACGCAATAAATGTAGCGTAATAAATATTTATCTTTCATGACTTTTTATGAAACTTCTCTGATTTCTTTATTAGAGTGATTGATATTCATAGCTATATATACAGGGTGTATATTATGTCTGGAAACACCCAAATATATCCTTTAATAATTTAAATATAAATTTGAAACCTCTTACAATCGTGATAGAGATTGGGCATCTACTTTTTGGAACAATGTTTTGTTATGTCACACCAACGGGGGACGTCCTGCCGAGGGTATCGTGAATATTCTTAATGGAAGACTATACCTTGTGATACATAATTTTAAAGGTAATAGCTTACTGAATTGAATGCCACAAACCGCAATCTCAAAGGAATTATTCTATCAGAAAATAGAGCATTTTTAGTATTGAAAATTTACTGATGTTCAACAATGTAATTTTAACATGTTTCTTGCCACAAAATGTGTTACACTAATTTTTTAGCATTTTTTAAATGTTCAATTAAAATAAAATAAACAATTTATTTTTAAGCTGGTTTCATTAGTACAAATTTACCAGTTTTTATTACAATGAATAAAACTTATGAGTCACTTTCTCTGATTACTTATGAATCTGTACTTGGTGTTTTCCAGACAGCAGGAAGGTTTAAAGAGACAAAGGTCACTAGCCTATGAGAAACATTATTGTGTTATTAATCATCTGGTCTACAGGTTTCAGTTTGTTGAGCATGGAGCTTTCACTAGACAGGTCTAAGCTTGGGAATTACAAATGGACAAATGGACATCATTCCTGTCGAGTTAATCAGTGTCTCTGAAGCATTGCTGTCAACAAGTTATCTAATTACAGTAGTTCAGTTTTTATTTGGCATTTTAATGGAATTGTCTGAAAGAGAACGAATTACTCTGTTGATGATGCGAGGATATGGCGATCGTCAAAGATCTTATCGGGAAATTTGTAATTTGTTTAATGACACTTTCCCAGAAAGGAATCCCATAAGTGTTTCAACAATATCAAAAACTATTGAGCGTTTTGAAATGACAGGGAGTGTACGTAATCGGCCAAAGTCGGGTAGGATACAATCTGCAACAGAATGAAGAACATGCACTAGATGTTTTGCAAACATTTATTGAAGACCCACATACATCGCTCAGAAAAGCTGCACAGCAACATGATATGCACCCTATGTCTGTGAGTAAGATTTTGAAAATTAATAAATACAAACCATTTAAAGTTCATTTAGTCCAACAGTGAAGTGAGGATGATTACGACAGAAGAGTTGAGTTTTGTGAACTTGTGATGCGCAAATGTGATGACAATAGAGATTTTCTGACCAACATACTATTTTCTGATGAGGCAACTTTTTTCCTAAATGGCAATGTTAACAGGCACAATTGCCGTTACTGGGCTAGTGAAAACCCACATTGGATTACTGAGTCCCATTCACAGCAACCACAAAAACTGAACGTATGGTGTGGAATTTTAGGTAACAAAATTGTTGGACCCTTTTTCATCAATGGAAATTTAAATGCCGAACTTTACTACAATATGCTCCAAAATGAAATAATCCCAGCTATTCAAATTGCATCAGGAGAATACTTTGATAATGTATGGTTTCAGCAGGATGGTGCTCCACCCCATTATGGGAGACAGGTAAGAGAGTATTTGGATTTAAGGTTTCCTCATAAATGGATTGGCCGAAGAGGAGAAATCGAATGGCCTCCAAGATCTCCGGATTTGTCACCAATCGATTATTTCCTATGGGGTCATTTAAAATCCAATGTTTATAGAAGAAAGCCTCATAATTTGGAAGACCTAAGAAACAGGATTATAGAGGAGATTGCTTTGATAACTGAAGAAATGTTAGGCAACTCTGTCGAATCATTTTACACAAGATTGGCTCATTGTCAAACCGTAGAAGGAACACAGTTCGAACAATTGCTTTGACACCAAATGCAGGTAAAACGTTTGTTGTAAGACTTTTCTAACAGCATACATTATTTTTTATTTGTAATAAGAAATCAATAACATAAGTATTTCCATAATTGTACTGTAATAAAAACTGGCAAATTTGTGCAAATAGAACCGGCTTAAAATGAAATTTTTGTTTTATTTAATTGAACATTTAAAAAAATGCTAAAAAATTAGTGTAACACATTTTGTGGCAAGAACCATGTTAAAATTACATTGTTGAACATCAGTAAATTTTCAATACTAAAAATGCTCTATTTTCTGATAGAATAATTCCTTTGAGATGCGGTTTGTGGCATTCAATTCAGTAAGCTATTACCTTTAAAATTATGTATCACAAGGTATAGTCTTCCATTAAGAATATTCACGATACCCTCGGCAGGACGTCCCCCGTTGGTGTGACATAACAAAACATTGTTCCAAAAAGTAGATGCCCAATCTCTATCACGATTGTAAGAGGTTTCAAATTTATATTTAAATTATTAAAGGATATACTTGGGTGTTTCCAGACATAATATACACCCTGTATAGTGTATTATTATGATATTAAAAATCCTAGTCAAATTGACAAATGTCATTGAAATATATATTTTATATGGGGCGTTAATAAATTACTGTGTCAAACGCTACTATTTGATTTATCAGGTAAAAATAGTTAAGACATGTTATATAAGGTCCTATCTTGTTTAGTTTACTGTCTGCCTGAGTGTTTGTATTATACCGGGTGAGGCAGACCACCTGTGCGGTATGGTTAGCGGAAGAACGGTTTGGTGCATTGACATAAATCAAAGTACTCCCCTATAATGCCCGTGGGGGGTTCATTGAAAACATGATCATCAAAATCTATGTACAGGGTGTTCAAAAATTATAGCCATGTGTTTCAATCTAATAGTTTTATTAAGTGAGCATAAAAGAGATCATAAATCATTTTAAAGTTCTTGTTAAAAAAACTAATTCGTGGAAACACAATTAACTTATCTTAATCCGTTTCAAAATGGCGGCGGTTTTCTTATTTGAAAATGAATGGCACTCTCTGTATTTTTTATCAGCTTGAGTTTTGTTTATTCTAATTCCGTTTTCTGGTCCACAAGATACTCAGCTTCATGCTGATATGCCAAACGCCTACTTTTAAGAGTATTTTGGTTTTGACCCCCAACTGAAATTTTGAAAAATAAGTAATCTTTATGTGCGGAGTAGTAAATGCTCTACTAATAATTGAGTTTGGAGGTTGAATCAATGTTTTGGGATACATATTATATGACACATTTGAAGGAATCAAGCAGGAAAAAGATGCTATCTGTATAACCTATATGGAGAAATTGCATGAAAAACAGGAAGATGTAAGGCCTTTACAAACCTTAAACTATTAATTCATTAAATAAATGTGTACGTAGAACTAAATTGAAGTTAAGCCGGTACAAAATCAAATAATTTAAACTGAAGGGAAACTTAACGTTCAAGAAGGTTGTTGCTCTTTGAATGATTACAACTCTATCGTAAAGTGTTAATAAAAAACTAAACGGAAAGCTGTATGTTTAACAGAGTGTGACTGTTTTCAACTCTGTGACTATTTACGTCTGTTAGAGATTTAAATGTTTTCGACCGTGACAATTCATTTTTAACCATGACTGAATGTAGCAGAACATAGATGGATTTATCTGAACTTTGATGTCAATTATTTCTTGGCCATATTACAAGCAATTAAGATAAGAAACGGACTTAAAGAAGGGTAAGTCTCACCTGTTACATTAATGACGAGATCGCCTCCTCATTAAAATGCTCCCCCTTGATGTTTACATTTACATGTGCGTTCGGGTAAAACATTAAAGATTGGAGATTTAGATTACATTAGCAATACCACAAACTCATACAACATATGAGAAATAACCGCAATAACATAAACAATTTCGTTAGAGAACAATTTATTTCAATACAGCATCGTATTTTCATTACGATTATTAATAATTCTTCACTTAAGACCCTTCGTGGTACGTATAAATATAGTGTTTTTCATGTTAAATTGAAATATACTATTACATTACAAATACGTGATATATACTGTTTAACATGTTTTTATGTAATAGATGCTATGCTGTTGAATACAATTGTTAAGTACCCGAGGAAAGCTAAAGTTTATTCCTCCTATTTGTGATGCAATTCTGTAGCTACGTCTCGAGTGCCACACAAGTCTGTTATGCACCAAGTGAAACAGTTGTTGATAAAGCACGAAAAGGGAGACAAGGCCTACTCCTTGTATTTGTGATGCAATTCTGTAGCTACGTCTCGAGTGCCACACAAGTCTGTTATGATGTAACAAGAGAAACAGTTGTTGATAAAGCACGAAAAGGGAGACAAGGCCTACTCCTTGTATTTGTGATGCAATTCTGTAGCTACGTCTCGAGTGCCACACAAGTCTGTTATGCACCAAGTGAAACAGTTGTTGATAAAGCACGAAAAGGGAGACAAGGCCTACTCCTTGTATTTGTGATGCAATTCTGTAGCTACGTCTCGAGTGCCACACAAGTCTGTTATGCACCAAGTGAAACAGTTGTTGATAAAGCACGAAAAGGGAGACAAGGCCTACTCCTTGTATTTGTGATGCAATTCTGTAGCTACGTCTCGAGTGCCACACAAGTCTGTTATGCACCAAGTGAAACAGTTGTTGATAAAGCACGAAAAGGGAGACAAGGCCTACTCCTTGTATTTGTGATGCAATTCTGTAGCTAGGTCTAGAATGCCACACAAGTCTGTTATGCACCAAGTGAAACAGTTGTTGATAAAGCACGAAAAGGGAGACAAGGCCTACTCCTTGTATTTGTGATGCAATTCTGTAGCTACGTCTCGAGTGCCACACAAGTCTGTTATGCACCAAGTGAAACAGTTGTTGATAAAGCACGAAAAGGGAGACAAGGCCTACTCCTTGTATTTGTGATGCAATTCTGTAGCTACGTCTCGAGTGCCACACAAGTATGTTATGCACCAAGTGAAACAGTTGTTGATAAAGCACGAAAAGGGAGACAAGGCCTACTCCTTGTATTTGTGATGCAATTCTGTAGCTACGTCTCGAGTGCCACACAAGTCTGTTATGCACCAAGTGAAACAGTTGTTGATAAAGCACGAAAAGGGAGACAAGGCCTACTCCTTGTATTTGTGATGCAATTCTGTAGCTAGGTCTAGAATGCCACACAAGTCTGTTATGCACCAAGTGAAACAGTTGTTGATAAAGCACGAAAAGGGAGACAAGGCCTACTCCTTGTATTTGTGATGCAATTCTGTAGCTACGTCTCGAGTGCCACACAAGTCTGTTATGCACCAAGTGAAACAGTTGTTGATAAAGCACGAAAAGGGAGACAAGGCCTACTCCTTGTATTTGTGATGCAATTCTGTAGCTACGTCTCGAGTGCCACACAAGTCTGTTATGCACCAAGTGAAACAGTTGTTGATAAAGCACGAAAAGGGAGACAAGGCCTACTCCTTGTATTTGTGATGCAATTCTGTAGCTACGTCTCGAGTGCCACACAAGTCTGTTATGCACCAAGTGAAACAGTTGTTGATAAAGCACGAAAAGGGAGACAAGGCCTACTCCTTGTATTTGTGATGCAATTCTGTAGCTAGGTCTAGAATGCCACACAAGTCTGTTATGCACCAAGTGAAACAGTTGTTGATAAAGCACGAAAAGGGAGACAAGGCCTACTCCTTGTATTTGTGATGCAATTCTGTAGCTACGTCTCGAGTGCCACACAAGTCTGTTATGCACCAAGTGAAACAGTTGTTGATAAAGCACGAAAAGGGAGACAAGGCCTACTCCTTGTATTTGTGATGCAATTCTGTAGCTACGTCTCGAGTGCCACACAAGTCTGTTATGCACCAAGTGAAACAGTTGTTGATAAAGCACGAAAAGGGAGACAAGGCCTACTCCTTGTATTTGTGATGCAATTCTGTAGCTACGTCTCGAGTGCCACACAAGTCTGTTATGCACCAAGTGAAACAGTTGTTGATAAAGCACGAAAAGGGAGACAAGGCCTACTCCTTGTATTTGTGATGCAATTCTGTAGCTACGTCTCGAGTGCCACACAAGTCTGTTATGCACCAAGTGAAACAGTTGTTGATAAAGCACGAAAAGGGAGACAAGGCCTACTCCTTGTATTTGTGATGCAATTCTGTAGCTACGTCTCGAGTGCCACACAAGTCTGTTATGATGTAACAAGTGAAATAGTTGATGTTGAAGCGTCAGAAGGAAGACAAGGCCTACTCCTCGTTTTTGTAATTATCAATATATTTGAACGTACAAATGCTAATAGTTAATGTTACAATGGCTTGAAGTTCTATAGTTTTAGAATTAAAATATTTTTATATACGAGCACAGGCATTATTTTGTGAAAATTGCAGACACAAAACAAATATATACATATATAGTAATTTTCATAAATAGTATTGAATTTTCAATATTTATATTACTTATGTTGAGTTAAGTAACGTAGTTTTTAGAATAAAAGTTTGGATTTGTACATAACTATTAAGTTTGTTTTTTATTGTGTTAAATTTTACTACAAACTAAAAACATGTATATAGTATTTGAAACTGGATGTAGAAAACTGCAAGTAAAGTGATGGAGTTTATTTTATCTTTCGTTCTTCTTAAAAAACAAAACCGTACAATTTATATTTCTCAAATTACTTTTAATAATTTGGGTCTGTTTTATGAGTAAAGTCGATTAAAACTCTAAAACTGTAACGGAAAATCTTTCATCTCGGTTTGACACTCTATACTTTGTAAACTGATTGATTTCAAAAGAAAAATCCAATTAAGAGGAGAGCACTGGGAATTCCACGTCATTAGAGTAGGATAGTTCAAACAGAACTACTGTATAACTGAATCTGCCGACGGGATTTCAGCCAATACTGCTCATTGTTTGACCGTGGCTGACAGATAATATAATGTATGTGGACAGTCAGCCAACTATACTGTGGTTAGCAAAGCTCTAATTGAGTAGAAACAGTCACCTTAGAGATCTTTAATAAATATATCGTATAAAGAAATACTTCATAGTACAAAATGGATCATTCATAACAATTTTGGGTTGAATAAATATAATAATGCATCTTAGGTATTACCAATAGTAATTTTTAATTAACACTAGTTAGTTATCTTAGGACCAGAAGCTGTTAAACCTCACATAGCACTTAGTCCTGAATGGAACTTTGTGTTTTTCCGTTATGACAGGACATTCAGGATGGGTAACGTTGGGGGTAGAGGTCGTTTTCCGTCGAGACCCATAAGGTTTTGTCATCTTGTAAGGAAAAGTTGGCTACATCTGTACCAAAATCTATAGTCAAAGTAAGCAGTGTAGCAGAGATAAATTTAGTGAAAGGGAATGTAATATTTCAGGGAAAGAATCTTATATTTATACTACTAGCTGCAATTATTTTTGAACAAACTAGAAAATAGGATGGGTTTGGATTAGGAGTTATTGTGCACTTTTACACGAGTCTTGCAAGAACCATAGTAGGAAAAAATCAATTTGTAGAATAAATACTGTTTTATTTATGGGTATAATCATATGACGTTTTAATTTGTGACATGTAAGTACGTATAGCCTAATGAAATAAACAACACACATTTTCCATTAAACCTCATTGAATCATGTTACGCAACAAGTGGTGTGATCTACCCTTACCTTGTTCTATTTCCACAAATAATTGTAAAAGAGATTAAAGTATAAAACTACCACTCTTTTATAAACTTTAATATTTCAGATAAACGTTAAGCAATACATACCTAAAACAAAAGATCCCTCAGCTTTCATGCTACAACTCACAACAATACTGTCTTGGGCGGGGTGGGGAGGTCGGGTAAATCTAGATCAAGGTATAGACATTGTCCTCAGATCCGCTTAGACAGCAATATAAGTGTGTTGATATCAGTGCTTGACCTACTTAGTAACAATACCACTCTAGTAATACATGCATTTATGTGCTGACATTAATGATCGGTTTGCTTTGTTGTACTAATGACGTTAACTAAACCTAGGAAATGATAGTTATTATTTCAAGTGTAATATCTGAGCAATAAAATTATATTTGAACTCGCAGTTTGGTTTATAGTACACTTAACTTTAAAGGTAAATATTAAATAAAGAAAAACTGAGGTAAAAACCTACTTTGAATTAAATGCGTATAATTGTTTAAATATATAGAATATATAGTTGAGATTTCTAGTTATAAGTTGTCCTTTTACTTGAATTTTCAGAAGATGATTTTATCTTTTACTCAGTGAGCATTACCAATAATGTGCATTTTTATAAATTTGTACAGAGTATTCAATTTATCTGTACCACAATTAGTATCCCCAAAAGAATAAATGTACAGGAAATTTTAAATTGTGACTAACATTGTAGATCCTAACTTTTGGTTGCTATTGAAAAAATTTGTTAGCCTCCGTTTTCCAAACTGGAGCCTATCTTTATAATTTCTTTTGGAATAACTTATATCGACGTGAAGTTTTAGATTAAAACAACATTTTAAGGATTCCTTATTTTTGTAAAGTTTAATTCTATCTTACTCGTTTATAGGGTTTATCCTAATAAAGCTTGTAATAACCATACGTTTAATATATCTTTAAGAATATTGGACTTAGTAATTTAAAATGTTACAACATGTGAATGGTGCTTTGTTAAGTGGACTATTCGTATCGTGTGCACGTTCAGTAATAAATCCTAAATAAATCGGTTGGACATAGTCCAAATCTTTAAATGAGAAGGGTAATCTACGTAGTTGGTGTAATTCTTATTCTATCCACCTTCCGCGTTGACCTTCAAAACAATGGAAGTTATTCAATCTGAAGTTTTCATAGGAAGGAATTCTGAAATATGATGTCTACATATACCTGACATGATCTATAAGATCGAAATATGAAGTATGTTCTGTAACAAATTATGAAAGAAGTAGTAATTTCGTTATACATGCATTATGGTACCTTGAACACAGTTCATTCGTTAGGGTCAAAGAATAATGTTTCAAACCAATTAGTGATATTTCGATGTGTGATGTCTGTAATGTTTGATGTTGGATGTTTGGTGTTGATGTTTGTACTGACTCCAACATACGATTGTAGAACAGAAACCTCGGATGTAGAAACGATGTGGCATTGTGGCGTACTTCTTAAAAGAGAAGGCTTAACAGATGATCGTTGTGACCTCAATCTCTTTTTATAATTGTTTTCGTTATGGCTATAAGTGGGCGTATGGAACCAGGAAGACGCACGGCAGAAATATCCTGGTTTACGCAATTGTTTTACTCCATTAAGTCAGCACCACGCTCGAATGCGTAGGTTGTTAAGACAAGCAGTTGCTGCCGTAGTCCTTACAGTCACGGAACTACAATTTAGAACGACTGATCGCTGACTGGCTTTGAGTGCAACATAACCAAGTCAAGTTGTATGGGAACGTTATATATTTTACTAACCATATCAAATAAATTATTATCTCTCTTCACATCAACACTATCATGAATATGTAGTTTTCATTTGAAGTTCTTATTTATTTGAAATTCTAGGAGACGGCTCACATGATATCAGAGTGAAACAACAAATGAGAGAATAGGTCAGGTAGTACATCAACTCAAAGACATCTGTTATGAGAATGCAATGGTGGAAAATCTAAAATCAAGTGATTCAATCTATACAATATGTAAATAGTTTAAATAAAATCCCGTCAGAATAGAATCGGCTATGGATGTAAGGAACAGTATAAGCCCCATTTTGTTTAGATTGAACCGTTTGAGGTCGGATTTGCGGCATTGTGTTGTCAACTTTCATTTTATGACGTTTGGTCATAAAATAAATGGTACACACATTTCATTTTTATCTCTTTCTCTCAGATGCTTGCGCCTTTCAATATAAATACTACCTACTATATTTTGAGAACTGAAAAAAAGGTTAAAATTCAAAGTTGGGTTCAAATACAAACCAGTGAGGAGCGCTGAAGCTATATTTAATAATAATTTTTTTAGAAATAATTATAAATATATACGAAAATAATATTGGTGTAAATATATAATGAAGGTTTTTTAATGTAATGTCATTGGTACAAATCTAGTAAGTGTATGTCCTGCGGTCAAATTGGCGGACATACATCGTACAGAAAAGGTGTTACTTTTACAGCCTACCGAATGTTTCAATGGCGATTAGCAAAGTTCAATAGCTGGGCATTTGGTGCATATCGAAGAACTCATTATAGAACTCAATATAGTCTAATTGAAATGAGTTATTGTGCCAAACTTAAAGCATGTATATGATATTTATTGAGATATCTTACCACATTATTCATTCATATTTTAGTACATTGATTTAGGTTTTCATATCAGCCTTTAAATAATACATTTTACAATGAGGTAGGTAATACTACAACGCAAGTGGAGGCTGAAAACATATGTTGCCATCGAGTTTTATTATTGACTTTCACTTTATTGTTTTTCCTTTTACTGATGAATAATCCGCATGTGCTAATATGCAACTTTTTAAATTTCATATGACTGTACCAAATTTGGTTACACATTTATTCATTCAGTATTTTTCATAGTTACTCTGAAGACCAATTAAAAATTGTCGCTTACGCTCAGACAAATCCCATAGCGTGATATGCAGCGTAATCTATCTCAGTGTTTCTGATATACAAATGTGACAGAAAGGTAGATTGATAGAAAGTCAAAAATGATAAATGTTCACCTCCTCGTTTGATTGGCTTCGCTAGCGCTCAGTCAGTTATGTCCTCTGTAAAAAGTGGTGACATAGCTTGTCCTCTTGTAACCTTGAGAGAATAGTTTGTTGAGCCATGTTTGTTTGTCTCTGGTTTATCCCCTCTTGTACATTAAACCCTCCTTGTCACAATATCAGAAGCCAATGTTGAGTACCTTGCGGGCAACACATTCGCTGTTTTGCTCTTAAGTTGGGTTTTGTAGCAGTGTTTAAATAATAATCGATATTAAATGCATTAAATGATTAGTATTCGTTTTAAAGTTAGATGTTATGGCTAACACAGTACCTGTAATGCAACTTAACCTTTAAAAGTTTATAAAATATACATAGAAATATCTTTTGACTAAAACGTAAAAATTTCCTACGCGTTACGACTAGACAATTACGAATTTGGTTCTGGTAAGACCTGTTATAGAATAGGAAAGTTTTAAATTAGGAAATCACAGTTCAAGTTACAAAGACGAATAAACAGGGAACAGTTTAGCCGAATTCCCGAGCTAGAATCTTGGAAGTGGAAAGCCTCCAACGCTGATTCTAAGTTAGCTTAACCGTGATCTACAATTAATATTGAAGTCATTAAAGCATAAGTAGAAGTTAGTAACAAGTACTATTACATTGTTATAAACTACGCGACAAAACCGGGAAGCTCATCAACATTCTACCACAGCACAAAGTCTTGCTAATTATTAATTTGTTGCACAAACACTGCATTCTCTTGTTCTATAATAGTTTCCACACAAGGGAAACCGTTGTGTGGTTTTTTTGTTCTTGTGTCGCATTACTCTCAGGAAAGGTGCAAAAATTAGATGATGAGGTTTTTGTAGGAACTCGTTGTTCACTCTTTGTGAGTTGTTTGGATGTCGTTTTAAAATAAAACAATTCCACGACCTGCTGATTAGAAGTAATTTTTCTTGTTTACAAACCTACTTCAGAAATAAAGTTTACTTTTAGAGTTATTCAAAATTATATTATTACTTTTGGTTTTATTATCGATTTTGAGGTAATTGCAGATAGTAATGTAAAAAATCAAATATTAAAATAGGTTATTATGTTAATTAATGTATTTTATTATTATTTCTATTCTTTCAATGTAAATGTTAAATTCTGACTTTTTGTGGCATGCAATGATGTGAATTTGGTCATTATTTAGGAAAGTATGTTGATATCTTTTACTATTATAGACAAAGGCTTATATGGACCTTTAACCATCAGAGTCATGGTCTATGATCTTAAACCATCTGAGCACGGTAATGATTACCTACGTTTTAACATAGGTATAGTCAATACAGCAAAACGTCCTCTAGTTGTTTTTGAACACGTTACATTATGACTTTTTATACAAAGTTAACAAGTGTATCGTTCTCTGGAATTAATTAAAAATGATTAAGTAACGCCAGAAACAATTTTAAAAAATCAAAATTTTCATTTTGGTGTTCAATCATAACTTAAAAAAAAGTCACAAGTGAAGATTGGATGCTTGTCTATTTCCTTCATCTAGGAGTCCACGTCTTCTTCATAAATTTTCGTCTGAGGCGTGGTGTGTAACTGCTTCTGATTTATTTTTGATCCCTTGGTATCTGAGTTATTGGAATCTGATGTTCTGTCTAAATGAGAAAGTTCTTATTGTTTTTTTTTTCGACACTAAATATATATATACACACACACACATATATATAATTTGTAAAATTTACTTCGCAAGTTAGTTACATTGTTATTGTAATTTGAATTTGGAAATTTCAAGAATAACCCAATTAATTAATAAACCTACTAAGAAATTAAAGGAATTTACTGAAACTTTTAACACTTTTATTATATATACAAAGTATATAAAAAATTATCACTATATTCCTTCAATTTCTTAGTAGGTTTAATAATTGAATTATTCTTAAAATTTTAAAATTCTAATTAAAATATCAATTAACTGATTGGAAGGTAAATTAAACGAATTAAGTTGAAAAGAAACTGGGAATTTATGATTTCATATTTTTTGCACATTTATTTTGAAATAAATAGTTGCTTTAACAAGTTTGAAACTTTCACAGCATTAGGTCGACATTTCATAGAGTCAAAAACCTTACACTCAGTAGGGTGACACAATTTCTCTTATGTATGCCGGAGAGTTTTTTTTCAGTCTGTCTGTCAGACGTCTATGTGTCAGCAGAAGATCTCGGAGATGAAATAAGCTAGTCCTGCTATTTTGCATGGAATCTCGGCTAAGTCTGTTACGCGACACATAGTCTGTACTGTTGTACCTTGTACTATCAGAAAGATTGAATACATAAGGCTTACTGGAACGCTGATCACACCACCATCTCTAACGACCAGACCTAGTCCAGTTGACTGTACATAGCACTTCAAGATATAAGTATGTTTGTTGACTCATATTTACTCTTCTCAAGACGATAACTGGATATAAATATAGTCTGTGGTTTGTACTTATCTTCGTTACAATTGCTGACTGGTTTTAAAGCCCAATTATGTTTTTTTTTTTTTTTTCACCAAGCAAAGTTACGGCTAAGAAGTCCTTTCCAACGCCTAACCTGAGGACTACTGAACCGCCACCAATGTTCAGGGATGTGGAACCATTGTAAGGACAGGATCGTTTAGCGGTCACCCGTCAAGACAATAGCTACGTTCGACGTTGCTTGATTCAGTTCTCTTGCGATAACCGCCGTACCCGCTATACTGTACTATTGGCTCTTAAAAAAGGCAGTGATGTTAGTATTGCCAGAATAAAGAAGTCCTGTGTTTTGGTGAAATTATGAAACCATTTTTCTTTGTGGTTATGTATTTACGAAGCTTTTTTGGAGCTATTATTAACAAAATTGGAAAAAACATACCAATTCCTCGAACTATATCTTTTATTTTAAATTGCTTCATCCTAATTTACAAAGGTTCGATATCTCCTTTTAAAGGATTGGTGGATTTCACAGATGTCATATTGCATAACATTTAGCGTTATTTATACTGTGATCTTTAATGACTGAAATTTAACACTAATTTTATTGAGTAGGCTATTTTAACATTATTGACAGCTCTTCAATATTTTTGTTACAGCTCATACACATCGATCCCTAGCCTTCACGTCATCAGATTAATTCCCCTGCAGGGCCTCATTATCTGATTATTGAACAGACTGCGTCTCTGAGCTCTGTAAATATTTAAGTACTCTTCCAATAAACATTCAGCCCTGACAGGCAGCTGTTTATTATCTACGGATTACGGTTACAATTGAAGTAATACAGCATTAAATGTTAGGATAAAAACCCAATGGAAACAGGTGAAAAAGAGCTACCAGCAAGGTTAAAAAGTGTAGAGCATTTTTGATCCGAAGATCATACGAATTGTGATGAAGTTATAATGCATCATGAATGAACTTTTTAACGAATTAATTTAAATTAATTAACCCTTCATATTTTTAATTAAATTAACAAACTGACCGATCATTCAAAATATGACTTCTTTGTTGTCATATCTATAAGTTAACTAACCAGGATCGGAACCTTTCAAAAAAAATTATAGAATTTCTAATATACCAATGTGCAGTCATAATCCGATTTTAAGGAGTTATCAACAGTGACCCAAAAATAAAAGAGGCCTTTCTTGTTTTTTGATTTGCCGCCATCTTGTTTATGCAGTGACGATTGCCATTTACTATGGGTCCTCTGGTCAGTTCTCCGTGATTGGTCGATAGGTTCAGACATATTGTGACTTGCATTATTTATTTAGGTATGAATTACTATTTTTTTTCCTTTGATAAGTACGTTTTTAGGAAATAGTATGCGTATTGTTTACACACAAGGTTGTTGTGATTCCCAACATAAGAGTGTCAGTCCCAACTTCAGCCATATCGATGTTACTTTATTAAAATAAAATATTCATATCTCGATATGGATTTTTTAATTTTGTAATGGGTACGTCACTTATAAGAACAGAACAACAAAATTGAGAACAAGTAAATGCACATTTTCAAATGAAAGAGCTTCTTATAACGTGATAAAAATAAAACAAGATTGATAATTCAAATCCAACAGTTTCTCTTAACAGGATAAAAACGAACGTAAGAACGTAAGCGTGTTATTTCACAGACTGAAGAGTCTTTGACTTCTGAGTAATAAACTTTGCTTGACTGGAATGTATTCATTACTAAGGTCTAGCATATTTAATAGACCATATTAGCTTGCCGAATCCCTCTTTACTGATAAGATCCGTAATTGTTTAGAGAGTATTTTCCTACGTCATGAGTTTTACTTTTGTAGCTCGGAAATTTCCGAGTAAGCATAAATGCAGTAAAAGTTACAATCTGCAATTAATTTTCATTTATGAATGTAGAAGTTACGAAGTAATATGAATGAAAGCACGACTGCTTTCCATTTAACCTGGCAGCGTTAGTTTCTAGAGTGGTAAACATGTGATTTAATTCAGAAATTATAGTTAACGCCTCACCACTAATTATTACGAACAATAATACGTATTAAAACTTCAAGCTATTATAATTACAGTCGTTAACCGAGTGTACTATATACAGTATTGAAGAAAGTGTGCGAGAATGCCAAGAAACACACTAAACAGCCTATCGCAATACAGAGTCTGACTGATTATTAAAGTTTAGGACAAAACCTACATTACCTTATTCCCTCTTGTATTCTGTTTAATTAACTTTTATAAATTGTATAGAAGTTTACAGTTTAATAGTTTCTTGTTGTAAACTCTGGCACTAGAAGGGTTAAAGAGTTGTTTAGTTCGCACATATGCTTGAATGCCTAAACCTTACATTTTCTGGGATCCAATTTTAGATTAAGACAATAATTTGCTCTGTAGGAGTCATTATTGACAATACAAGTAAAAATATTGTTTCAATGTGACTTTTTCCAGGTATAGTGATTTTCGGCCTTCGCGAGGACAATAATTGTTGCTGTTTTTAAAGAAGAAGAATTCTTGGTAAAAAAAACTTAAGTAACATTTATTGTTTAACCGTTATTTAAAAAATCCTTATCAGCATTAACACAGCAATATATGTTGGTGTTGGATTTACATATGTTTTACAAAACAAGATTTGTGTACTCTTACGTCATTATGGAACAATGTCCCTAAGCCTCAGTAGGTAAAAAAATCAACTCCACTAACTAAACATATGCTACTTCGATGGACTTATACTTTGAGGGAATTATAGTATGATGAAATTCACTCCCTGGAACTAATTAATTATTCCCTTTTACAACAAATTGAGCCTTCCCTTAATTTTAATCGCAAAACTGTAAATAAATTGGGGATATACAAATTATTCCCATAATTGATTGCGCACTAAGAAACAACAGGTGATGACTTCTTTTAATGAAGAAATGGTAGGAAATAACTTCATTATTTCAACTCCAGAATGTATCGCAGGACAAACAACAGAATCAAGTTTTTGCCAGTTCTTCCGCCTCGACACTGCTCTAGTACTCCGTAATGAAGCTGTCCTCCGTAATCGTTCCTCAGGTCGGAATCTGTTGTTCAGTTTGGTGCTTGTGTTGGGAGTGCAAAATATTCCTTTTACCTCTTGGATTGTAATATTTCAATGTAAGATACACAAGCAATAACAGAGTATTTTATTGATTCAGAACTAAACTGTTATGTTAAATATTAGTATAATCGTTTTTTACAGTATTTGTAATTGGGGAAACTTCTGAAAACCGCACAAAGAACGTTAAGGCAGGTATAGATATATCTTAGCCAATCGGGGAGAAGTGACTACAAGAGAGCGGATTATCTCGAGCTATCAAAGTGAGACAACTCGTTTTCTGGTTTTCTGTCAAGGACCCATCAGTGGTTACTTTCATTTACGACTTATAATAACACCCGGTAACGTGATTTTCCTCGGCATTATGTCAGTAATTATTCTTTCTGTAGATACGGTATCACACGTCGTTTTAAATTTATATCATTATTTAATACTTAAGTTACCCTTAATATTATATAAAGCGTTATAATGATGTTCAAGTGCATCGAACGCTCTTAAACTTTAATTTTTATTCCGTTACTTACGACAGTTACTGATAGGAATGTACAAGTTAGGCTGAAGCAAATTGCAAATTTTACATTTCAACTTTAAATTTTCAAATTAAAGGCGGTTTTATAGCAGAGGAGTGTTTAATGCTGATTAAATAAACATTAGTGAATATCCCTGAAAAATCCACGGTAAAATTTGAGACTTCTATTGTTCAGTAACATTATATCAAGCATTACTTCTTTTCAAAAACAAAGACTTTCGTAAATGACTGTAAACAGTTACTACTTCTGAATTTTAAATTCTAAGAAACTTGATACATCAAAACATAACGTAGCTATGTTACTTATTGCAGTTACGCTGGTGGTTTCACAACTTATATCCGAGTATCTGACCATACTGCCCCTAAGCAATGCTTAAAGAATTAAATTCTTGAAATATTTTGGAATTGATGTAAAGGGTTCTGTCAATAACCCTTCACAATAATAGGGTTCTGTAATAGGGTTCCGTCGCTGAGATTGAGATGCTATATGGACTGCAACCTCTCCAGGAAAGAAGAAAATATATTGATATTTTATTCCTGTACAGGCTGGTGAACGGCTTCCTCGACTGCCCTCATCTAGTGTCGGATATAGACTTCTCTATACCAAGAGGTACCCGCTCTAAGACACTTTTCTGCAGAAGATTTAGGCCCACATATTATGCATCAAACCATGGAATATGCAGACTTCTAAAACTGGGTAGCGAGGCAGCGCACATCGACTTTTTTCAAGATTCAAAATACACCCTGAAAAACAAATTATTAAATGTAAACACCTAACACATGCTTAAACAGATCTACTTACAGTAACTAACAGCTACGATTGTATTAATTATTGATAGTATATTGTTGAGTTTCTAAATTTTATTAATGTTATAGCATTGGTCAACTATTTATTTATCGTTGCTGTTACTGTATTGTTATTATTCCTTGTTATTTATTGTTGTTTTTGTTATTTATATTTATAGTATATCACTCTGTTATTGCCTATGTTGTTCAAGTTAGAGCTTACATAAGACTGTGTATATTGATTATGATTTGTCATCTTGATTGCTAAGTACTTGATTTGTTGAATTACTTTTGTAAAAATGGTGGAACCGTTGAAATAAATAAATAAATAGGTATCAAACCAAAATAGAAAGGTAGTATTGGCAGTTGCCAATACTATCTTTCCATCTATAGAATTTAGATGAAAGGGACGATACTTTATCGTGATTGATTAAGCTCTTTCAAATAACGACCGACTTCGACTAATCGTGATCAATATGACTTCTGTATCAAAGAATGCCAGTTTTTCGATAATTTTCCGCTATCTTGTGTATTAAAATTATAGTTTGTAATTGAATATTTATAATTTATCTTTTATTATCTTTGAGTAAAATTAACACGGTATTTTTGTAAGTGCTTTTTGTTAAAATCTAGAGTGTCTTTGGGTTTTACACTTATTCCACTAAGACACGTTACAGTGAACACGATTGCCTACCACTTAATGGTCTAACTTTTTAAGAGCCGCCTACTATCCTCGCTGCTACTAAACATATGAAGTGGGCCGCTAGTCCTACTACCAGCCTTACTTTAAGCCAGGTTATCATACAAAAAAGCAAAGTACGTATTTTATGGTTCACTTTTGAATGGTCAGCTGTCTACTTACTCAAATAGTACACATTAATTCAATTATTTTGTTTCTAAAATAGAACACACATCTTGTACCCGTATATAACTGAGATAACTCTACGTGAGCCTTCAATTCACGATTATATTGAGGAAAGTAATGTTACGTTATTGTCAGGTCGCCAACTTAGATATTATAGCTCAGAGACGTGGATCCCAAGCTACTAAATTATCAATCGTCTCTCTCCCTCCCACAGGACTACAATATTAGATTATTACACTGCCTGTCCTGAGACCTGTCAATATTTTAGTATTCTGAAATTCAGTAATCTTACACGATTAAAGGACACTATTATAATTTAACTAATGTTTAAAATAGTACTAAACCATCCTTATACCTATGTTACATGAATCCTAATATTTGATATCAACATAATAAATCAATAATTGTAGTCATGATATTTCTAACCATTAAAAACTTAAAGAGCTGTAAACGCAAAAGGGAGGAGATATTCTGTTACAATATTCGATCCTTATGAGATAAGTCGAAGTCCGAGACAACGTTACTTAGCAACGGAAAGGGAGAAAACTCAACCTAAAGGAAAGGTAATAAACAGGTCCGTAACTTCTCCTTCCTCTCAAGACAACAGTTTTAGCTCATCCCGTGAAATATGATCCTTTTACAGATTTTTATTTTCGTCTTCAATTTCGTAAACTTCATTTTAATATTGTGTAGTGAATTACATTACTGCCTCAAATATTAAATATGATATTGTGTTCATGGATCATTTCGAATCTAAAATCATTGTACAATTATATTTAAATGTTTTCATCCGTTTTTGGAATTTTATTAATAAACAAAGATTGTTTTTTTGACGTGACAACGTCTTAAATTAGGTTGCGGCTCGGAGTCACTCATGAAAAAGTGTAACGCCCGGTAACGTTACGATGCCCGTCCAGTGGGTCCGCCGCACGGGATCCACACGGGATAAAGCAGATACCTTGGGTCCGCCGCACGGGATAAAGCAGATAACTATGTTTATTCGTGAAAATGTGGAGTGCTTAGATTCGTCATTTACAACAACTACAACAATAAAGGTAAATAATTGTACACTGATATTCCATTATCGTAAACTATGATTGATTGATTAATTGTTAGATTGACACAAAAGTTGAGAAACTGAGTTTATAGGTTATGTCATACTATTGACAAATGTTGATAGTGTTAAGTAAATTATTAGTTTAAATCACTCTGCAATCAATCGTAATTCAGTCGATTGAGAAGAAACAGCGCGTATTGCTAGTCAAACATTTAAAATAACAAATTATAACCTCTAACCTGTCATAACAGTGCGACCAAACAAACGAACTAAACCGACCAATCACCACGCGCGGAGTTAGAATTTAACTGTGTTTAGCAAGAATTTCAAATTCTAATTTTAGTAAATGTTTTATTCAACTTTACCATTTACAATAACAAATTTTAATTAATTTCAAATTATGTACAATGTTTTAGTAAACAAAATATATTTCTATAATTAAAATTTGTGCAATTCTTATTTTCATTCAATTCCTTGTTCCTATTGTGCAATTTAATAATATTCATATCAATAAATATTATACCGAGAAAAAGACGTTGTCACGTAAAATCTTCGCCCGTAAAACCGACTTTACAGGCAACCATAATTTTTTTTATACTGAGTATACTATTTTAACTACAAGCTAACATATAACATGTTTCAGCTGCACGAATATGTTATTAATATACTATATGATCATCTACAGGTATAACTATAATAAATAAAAAACTTATACCGGTAAAACCATTTACCATACGGCTTGCCCGGTCGGTGGTGGCAGTAGTCGGTGGCCCCCAGGTTATGTATTAGAGAGGGCTTCTTATCCTTAATTTCACCTGGTAAATAAGACTTCTTTACTTTACCATCAACCTTCCAACCTTTACCATCTTTAGTTACCTTTTTTACCTTCAATTTAGTAACACGTGTAGTCAAATGAAATGAAAAAATTACCATTCAGTCTCAGCAAAGCCTTTTGCTAGGCAGGCGGTGACCTTGTTTAAGTTAAACACTAGGGAGAATTTTTATAAATTCATCTAATTTAGAAATTTTTTATTTTCCATGAATTTATAATTAAAAAATTGAATATGGGATCTAAAATTTATACGTGAAATTCCTGTTTTCGCGTGACTAAGACATTATTACATTATTTTAATGACAAAGTCTAGGTTGCAGGACGGCCTGTGCAATAAATGTAGAATATTTTAACACAGTATTTCTTATTAAATAAAGTTTGGGTATATCCAATGACAAGGATATTCGGATTTGGAGTGTGCAATAAGACTTAGATTTGTAGTGTGCTATAAGTACTTACTATTTCACCACAGTGTTTGTTATTAAATGATGTTTGAGAATATCCTGTGACAAGAATATTCCGAATTGGAGTGATTGTCTCAACCTCGGCTTGAACAGTAATTTGGCTGAGATATCCGACCTACTCCCTGTCAAGTCTCAAGTCTTGCAGTGACATCTTGTACGGAAGGAGCCTAGAGTAGATTGTTACCTTAATGAACTGTTTGAGTAATAGAGTTCGTCTTTGCACAGAGGTTAATCATAAGTTCATCGAGACACGTAATAAATTGAGGGTAATAAATATTTATCTTTCACGACTTTTTAAGAAACTTCTGTGACTTTTCAAAACTGTAAATTTATTATTTTCTTGAAAACTGTTATTAAGATGACTGCCCAGAAAATTAGCGGGATTAATATATATATATATATATATATATATATATATATATATATATATATATATAATATATATATATATATATATATAATATAGTGTATTATTAAGATAATAAATATCCTATTCAAATTGACATATATGATTGAAATATATATTTTACGGAGCGTTAATAAATTTATGTATCAAACGCTACTATTTGATTTATAAGGTAAAAATAAGTAAGAAATGTCATATAAGGTCCTATCTTGTTTAGTTTATTGTCTGCCTGAGTGCTTGTGATATACCGGGTGAGGCAGACCACCTGTGCGGTATGGTTAGCGGAAGAACGGTTTGGTGTATTGACATAAATAGAAGTACTCTCCTTATAAATTGCCAGTGGGGAGTCCATTAAAAATATGCTCATGAAGATCTATGTACAGAATGTTCAAAAATTATAGCCATGTGTTTCAATATAATAGTTTTCTTAAGTGAGCATAAAAGAGATCATAAATCATTTTAAAGTTCTTGTTAAAACACTAATTCGTGGAAACACAATTAACTTATCTTTATCCGTTTCAAAATGGCGGCGGTTCTATTATTTGAAAATGAATGGCACTCTCTGTATTTTTTATCAGCTTGAGTTTTGTTTATTCTAATTCCGTTTTCTGGCCCACAAGATACTCAGCTTCATTCTGACATGCTAAACGGCAACTTTTAAGATTATTTTGGTTTTAAACCCCCAACTCAAATTTGGAAAAAATGAGTAATATTTATGTGCGAAGTTGGAAATGCTTTACTAATAACTGAGTTTGGAGTTTAAATCAATGTTTTGGGATATATATTATATGACACATTTGAAGAAATCAAGCAAGGGAAATATGCTCTCTGTATAACCTATATGGAGAAATTTCATGAGCTGCAGGAAGATTTACAAACCTTAAACTATTAATTCATTACATAAATGTGTACGTAGAACTAAATTGAAGTTAAGCCGGTACAAAATCAAATAATTTAAACTGAGGGGGAACTTAACGTTCAAAGAGGATGATGCTCTTTGAATGATTACATCTGTATCGTAAAGTGTTAATAAAACAACTAAACGGAAAGCTGTATGTTTAACAGAGTGTGACTGTTTCAACTCTGTGACTATTTACGTCTGTTAGAGATTTAAATGTTTTAGACTGAGACAGTTCAATTTGAACCATGACTGAATGTAGCAGAACATAGATCGATTTATCTGAACTTTGATGTCAATTATTTCTTCGCCATATTACAAGCAATTAAGATAAGAAATGGACTTACAGAAGGGTAAGTCTCGCCCGTTACATTAATGACGAGATCGCCTCCTCATTAAACTGCTCCCCCTTGATGTTTACATTATAAGTGCGTTCTCGTATAACATTAAAGATTGGAGATTTAGATTACATTACCAATACCACAAACTTGTGCAAATGAATCATACATCATCCGAGAAATAACCGCAATAACATAAACAATTTTGTTGGAGAACAAGTTCTTTCAGTACAGCATTGCATTTTCAGTACGAGTATTAATAATTCATCACTTATTACCATTGGTCGTACGTATAAATATACAGTTTTAGTCTTTTCCATGTTAAATTTAAATATACCATTACGTTACAAGTACGTGATATATACTGTTTAACATGTACAGAACTATAAAAGTGGTTATATAAACTCTTTACAGTATTATAATTTACTAAACATTGTGGCATTTCTAAGTTTCATCACATTACATCATAGTTATAGAAATACGATATTTTATATAAAGTCGCTTCGGATTTTACACTGTTTCAGTTCGAATGTGAGTGGGTTAACTCATTTTAGACGTGAGCTTAAAGTGAGACTACACTATTCATAATCAAAATAATCAAGGAGTAAGCCAATAGCAAACTGAGTCCTACGACAAAGTACATTATCAACAAGGATAACTTAACAATATGATAGATGTTTCGCTTGTAAAATATAATTGTCAGACGTTCATTACCAGAGGAAAGCCAAGATCTACTCATCATACCTCTAATGTAATTCTGTAGCTACGTGCCACACAATTCTGTTAGGACGTAACAAGTGAAACGGTTGTTGACGAAGCACGAGAGGGAAGACAAGGCCTACTCCTTGCACTTGTAATGTAATTCTGTATTTTCATATCAAGTTATCACACAATTTTGATATGATGTAACAAGTGAAACGGTTGTTGACGAAGCACCAGAGGGAAGACAAGGCCTACTCCTTGCACTTGTAATGTAATTCTGTATTTTCATATCAAGTTATCACACAATTTTGATATGATGTAACAAGTGAAACGGTTGTTGACGAAGCACCAGATGGAAGACAAGGCCTACTCCTTGCACTTGTAATGTAATTCTGTATTTTCATATCAAGTGATCACACAAGTTTGATATGATGTAACAAGTGAAACGGTTGTTGACGAAGCACCAGATGGAAGACAAGGCCTACTCCTTGCACTTGTAATGTAATTCTGTATTTTCATATCAAGTGATCACACAAGTTTGATATGATGTAACAAGTGAAACGGTTGTTGACGAAGCACCAGATGGAAGACAAGGCCTACTCCTTGCACTTGTAATGTAATTCTGTATTTTTCATATCAAGTGATCACACAAGTTTGATATGATGTAACAAGTGAAACGGTTGTTGACGAAGCACCAGATGGAAGACAAGGCCTACTCCTTGCACTTGTAATGTAATTCTGTATTTTCATATCAAGTGATCACACAAGTTTGATATGATGTAACAAGTGAAACGGTTGTTGACGTAGCACCAGAGGGAAGACAAGGCCTACTCCTTGTACTTGTAATGTAATTCTGTAGTTTCATATCAAGTGATCACACAAGTCTAATATGATGTAACAAGTGAAACGGTTGTTGACGAAGCACCAGAGGGAAGACAAGGCCAACTCTTAGTACTTGTAATGTAATTCAGTAGTTTCATATCAAGTGATCACACAAGTTTGATATGATGTAACAAGTGAAACGGCTGTTGACGAAGCACCAGAAGGAAGACAAGGCCTACTCCTTGTACTTGTAATGTAATTTTCTAGTTCCGTCTCAAGTGCTCACACAAGTCTGTTTTGTGGTAAAGTGTGAAACACCTGTTGATGAAATACCAGAGGAAAGACGACGTATACTGTTTGTGATTCCTTGTAATAAGTAGTTACAGAGTCAGCTGTTGATTGGAGTACTTTCGTCACGTTCGGTTTATTTTATGATTAAAGGACTATTAAACTATTAAACAGGAGTAAATAATGTAATTTGTCAATATATTATAACTGACGAAAAAATTACATTTGTCCACATTTATCATTTTTATATAATTAATTAGGCACTGATACGTTTTGGAGGTCTATATTGTCACATATTTTACACATATGTGGTTTTGAACATATATTGTACAAAATCAAAATAGAATTTATAACTCGTTTGTGTACATCTGTTCAGGCTATTTATTAAATTTTCTTAAATGATGAAAATTACAAAAATCCAACCACATACGTAGAAAATCGTTTTAGATGTTTTGGATATTGGATTTTCAGGAAGTTTCACAAAGATTTGTATATTAAATTTTGCTAATATCCGAAAATTATCCTTTGACGTTTTTCTCTTAAATTACAATTATCAATAAAATTATGAATCTGTTTTATAATTCTGGCTATGAAGAGTAAAAATATATATGAAAACCTTAAAAATTCCTATTGCAATTCACTGCCAAATACTAAAAGTATGTATCATTTTAGATAAGCAGGAGAAATTGCAATAATGTGTCTGTTTGTTTAGTCAAAGTTTGCTTGAATTCAAACATATTCTTAGTTGCATAAAAATTCGTTGCAGCGTATTATTATAAAAGTGTTTTCAACACTAATGTTGTTAGAAACAAGCTAATGTAATAATGAAAATATCATAAGTATAAATGTGTAAGTATAAATCGCTTTTTTCCAATCTGAATTCGGGATTTCATAAATCCAATCATCCAATGAATAACGTTTTAGTATATCTTAACAACAGGTTTATTTGACACATTTCTTTCGACTGTTCTGCCATTTAATAAGATTTGGCTAATAAAAACCGAAATGCTAATAGTCGATATCTGTACGGAAGAGCTTACCGTGTGCATTAATTGCTTAATATTAGATTACAAGTAATTAAGATCACCTAGGAGCATATTTACTGTCGGACAGGGCTTACTAATCACATTACAGTATTCTGTTAAGCGCCTTCAAAACGAGATCACCTCGTCCTAAACAGCTCCTCTATGATAATATCTACAATATAATCTAAAAATATGTTATTTCAGTCGTTGTACAAATCTAGAGTTCAGGATTTTTTGTAGAGTATATGCAGAAAGGTTTTTCAGTAGTGAGGGCGGGTGTTAGAAGAGTGTTACTTTAAATTTTTAAATTTCAGCAAATAGAGAAGCTATTTTATGTAATTGTGTTTTTATTGAATAAACCTTAAATGTCACAACATAGGGGCCGTAATTTGAAAGTTACCTCTTTTTACCTTCCTTTAAAAATGAGGGGAGGGGGAATTCTTTTTATCATCAAGTAACTTTAAATTCAAGCATTTTAATAAGTATGGTGAAAATTATAAATTTATATCTTGATCCGTTTAAAATATATTCAGGCGTATCAGAAATAATTTACACGCTATTATATGTATATAATAGACGTTTAAAAATTTTAAGAAAATGTCGTAGGCACTGTACTGCCTAATGTGTTGCTCTTTTATTAGTCAAAACACTGAGTAATTTTCACGGAAAGCAAATTTCTGATGCATTTGTATACAAGAGTTACGTTTTTCTGTTGAAAAGAGATCATTATTAAATGAGAATAAAACTGTAAAAATAGATTAATTTATTATAAAAACAGTTTAAAATAGTAGGAATCTTACGAAGTGTCGTTATAACATTTGGCTTTTAATATTATATACACTTAACACATTACATTTTTGTAACGCCGAATAGGTTTAGGCTGATTAAAATATATGACCTCACTCTGTAGGTTATAGAAGATATGATCAAATCAAGTTGTTACTTCAAAACAATTCAATCAACAAACTAAAATTGGAAAAGGCTCGTAGTCCAATCAGCATAGTTGATCTATAACTCAATCTGCCGGAGGGTTTGAGCCAATACTCTGGACTGTGTGTCTGTGGCGGACAGATAATCTAACAGACGAGAATAGCTAGTTTTGCGCCGTGTCTAGCCGAGCTTTATTTGATTAGTCAGCATAGATAATTCTGAGAAAACTACAAATTAAACGTTTGTTAGTCACATTAGGAAAATGATAAAATGGTACAGTGCATTTTCAACTTTGATCTAGGAGAAAACTAATGAGTAATTTATAGAAATCAACTGTAATTGCAGTTTATAACGTAGCCTGGGAAATGATGTTATGTTCAAACATTGAGAGATTGATGACTTCATTTATATTAAAAAATAGAATCTTAAGAGAAAATAAATTCCTCATGTTGTCCAACTTTTCCTGCTATATATAATTAAACAAAATATATAAGTGGTAAGTTAGACTCTATGAATGTGAGCTAAAATTATAAATTCGTATACCTATTTGAGTAGTGAATAGAAGACATCCGCAACAACCTTATCAGCCAATCCCATTTTATCTCGTTGACTTTCTCACCATCGGTACAGCAAAGTATGTTATTGATGTAAAATTTTAGTGTGATGTGTAATTATAATTTTTATAACAAAGTTTATTCATAGTTGTGTAGGAAATACATACCTACATACATTCATTCATAGTACATAAATAATTTAAGGTTTTATGCTAGTGAAATCTCATTACCCTGGTAAGTTATTGGTAAGATTTTCGGAGCCCAAAACGTATTGCTAAACAGAAGTTGGATTATGATGCGAAGTTAATTAATTTTCGCAATGACCTTGGTTGACTCCTAGGATTCTTGTAAATATTGTGAAGTTCAGAATATAATACTGAATAATTTATTATCGTGGTTTACGTTTTGATCAAAGATCAGCATTTTTGCTACTGATAAATTAAAATTATTCTGAATCTTTAGGAACGTTGTAATGAACGAGAGAGAAGAATTATTTTTCACCTGAAATTCATATGATGAAGACAGAGTGTCTGAGACTTTGGTCAAATCAACTCTGTTGCCTCTTAGAGGAAACAGTTAAGAGCAAAGAGTTCGTTAACGTCAATTGACGTAGTTTCTGGAAATCTCCCTCCTTCTCATGAATTTGGTTTCATTAAAATCATAATATATCATTCATTGAACCTATGGAGGTAAGAGCGACTACGCCTAGCAATTAGTGTTAGACAGAGTGAGGATAGCACAAACCGCCAGACGATTACGGTTTATCTAAGCTGATTACTGAAGCTCTGCTGTAGCGTTGCGTGCATCTTACTTACTTCCAATTAGCTACATTGATAGTAGGATATATAAGAAGACACCTCAACCTCAATTTACAGTTGAATATATTTAATCTAGACCTTGCCGTTGTTTCTATAAATTTCATGGAGTATGCTCTTTGATAAATTTCATGAGAAGGTAGATAAACGCCGTCTTATTGCTTAACCGTTAGCGAAGCTTTTCTTATGTCTGACTGCATGTTGGTAGGATATCTCGAGAAAGAATTAAGCTACAGACTTGAATTTGAATTCAAGTAAACTTCAACTCTGAGGATCGCAACATTAGTTAATGCATCTTCATAGAATTTGGCCGGGCGTCAGCTCACATTCCTCAAAATATTTCTAGAACGAATTAATCTAATTAAAAAAATAACTTATCTCATATGAGTGTTTCATAAATGAATCAATATATATATTTGTAAGTGAGTTTTGACCGTTTTCATTGTAACACGTTTGGTTGCTTAATTAAAATGCCGTTGGCGTAGAAAGATCCCCATACAAAATCTTTTGGTTCTTATAAAACAGAATAGGGAGGAGAGTCTATGCAGTACAAGTTCGACGGTATTCTCACTCACTGCTGGAGTACTTTTAGGGTAGTAATATAGATGTGCGAAACTATCAGAAGTTTACAACCAATTAATACTTTCCACACTGTTTCAGCCAAATTTTAATTATTCTAACTATTATAAATAACTTGTTACTTGTATATAATTAAGGAAAAATGATTATAGTTGACTAGCATGAAAATTTCTAAGCCGAGAAGTAGTATTAATCCACGGTTAACCCCCGCAGATAGAATATCAAAAGGCGTAACAGTTAACGAATTTGTACCTCTTTAGTGAAGAAATTCTGACCACTGGCGCTGATTACTGTCTCCATAGAGATACGTAACTCTCCTCGACGTACATGTGTGTTTGTATGGGTTGAACATACAGTGTCGATTACGTAGGCTTAAGGACCTTAAAACCACAAAAAGGACACTAAAATGAAGCTTGTATGAAATAACGCGTTTCTGAAATTATGTCGATTTATAATGTTAGTTATTTATGAAATGCTTTTAAGAACATCCCAAATTTAGGTAAGAACTTTTTGTTGCACCCTCAGACTCTGATTTCTAAGATTTATCGAGTTTGGAATATATAGGGGGAATGTGTTAGGGATCTCAAAGAATAATCTAAGCAGTAGTTTTGAGGATGCTAAATCCCATACGTTTGGGTTCCGATTCTTCTGACCTTGGTGGAACGACTTGGGATGGGATGAGGATGTAGTTTAGTTTGAATGTACAAACACCACCTACTTTACCCTCATGTACACCCAAGGATATCTAGCTACTCTGAACAATCCTCGCTAGCTGTCCTCAGTGATTCCATACTTAAGAAGATTAGGATAGGCTACTGGGATTTCTGACTAGTATTATAACACTTATTAGAGAATTTCAGGGATTTAAATTATGATATTTTTTTATTATTATTATTTTTAATACATTCTAAATTAATTATTAATTTAAATCAATTAACAATAAATAAATAAATTTAATAATAATTTATTAAATAAACAAATTAATTAATTAATTTTAAAATTGTTAGTCTTATAATTTAAAAAAATTAAATACACAGCGTGAGGAATTGTTGCCTAAAAAATAATGACTTTTGCATAATTAATTAACTAACCTCCAAAGAACGTATCTTATAAGGAATTCTTACATAATAATAGGAATATGGTATCTCACGGTTGGCTGAGTTCTTTTTTTATTCTAAGCACCATTGTAAATACGCAATAAAACTGTTGATTTAGTATTATATTGCTCTATGAAAGGAAATGTATATAGACATATTTCTTGATTCATAAAATAGCCATCGATGATTGTCAAAAACTAATATCACGTCTTTGTAATATTATAATCTTACAACGTCATTATAAAGAAAGTTTTAAAAATTTATTACATTACTATTGCTTTAAAATTATTAATTTTTGCGTTTTTTCTAAATAAAAATTGCAATTTTAACCCTCACAAAGACAGTAAATATCGATTATCGATTGAAGGAATGGTGCCCTGCGGTGACTTGACAACTACTTACCTTAATACGATCTGACCAGGAGTTCAATAAGCCGCCATATTTGCCAATCACCGGGGGGCTATTGGCTAATTAATTAACTACAAAGTGATCAAACTACAAAGGCTGATTGATTATAATCCAAGGACCGTTTGTGGGATCGTAATAATCTAGTTCGACTCCTCTGTCTGAAGCCTTGAACGTTGATACTGTCTACAATGTATTATTTTCCCTCTATTGAAATTCGGAAGTGTGGGGAAATAAGTAATTAATAGTTTGTTTTCTTTATACACTACACTAACAAATTTATAAACGTGCATGTGTTCTTTTTATTAAATCTTACCATGTCAGTGAACCATTGTAAGTACTAACACTGAAAACTATATTATATTAACAGTGTTATAAATTTGTTAATATGGTTTTCAATTCTCTTAGTAGGAAGAACATCTCTAGAAGTAATCATGTTGTTTTCTAAAAGGATTTTTATCGAAATTAGAGTACTGGGATATTCTAGATACAGGGATAATTTAGAAACACAAATTTATGCATTCGTGTTAAACATATACATAAGAAATGCAAATTCATTTCATGTATCTTTATCAATTGTGGTAAAGTAATATATTGATGTGTACTATTTGTTCATTAATATATAAATTGTGTATTTTACTTTGAATAACATATTGAAATATATTGAATTGAACAAATTAATAGTTTTACATTTAAATTAAAAGAAATATAACATTACAAGGAATTTCGGTTAAAAAAATGTTTAACTTTTCTACGAAATTATACTCTGTGCAATTAGAAAAAGGAATTATTTTCTGAATAATACTATGCAGTTCCTTTATTTCAAATATACTGTTTAAGTATAAGAGGTCTTTCGGCTAAGTGGTATTCTTCATATTTTAGTATTTTAGTAAATACGGAAAATCTCTTCTTGGCATTAGGGACAATTATGGTGATTTGATTCGTGATGTAGGTGTAACTAAACTTCTTTGGAGTGGTGGCGTAAATTTCTTAGAGTTAGAAGACGAAGTTTTTTCACTAAATTAACCGAATAATCAGAAAGCTCGGATCCTGCTTTTTAATTTCTTGTTTAGCGCTTCTAAAATATTTTTACCTTTAGTATCCGGTATTACTGCTAATTTTTATCGTAATTTCCTATACGCAGCTTATGCTGGAATGGTGGAAAGTATTAGTATTAGTATTATACTTAAGGCACGATATAAGTACCAGCCTTATAACATATTTATTTGACAGTTATTAAATAATATAAATTACCTACATTTACTTGATAATTATTGTTTTACAAAATCCATGTTTACGGACTTCAGTGTATCTAATAATTTGTTTCAAATAAAAGTTTTATAATAAAGTATTATGTAAGTTTTATTTTGGTACATGTTGATGCTAATTTTTGTTATATTTCAGAAAACGCTTCATTTTTCTCGTTGTATTTGTATAATCATTTCACAAAACATAATCTTCAATAGCGACGTAGTGAATATATTGCATCTCTGGATGGCGGAAATAAAACTATTGGACAAATCTGCATTGGCTTCCGATCCCGTCACGCTTGTCAGACCCGGAAATCGATGTGTAAGCAGTGCCGCTGTTAGATAACTATTTGTGATGATACTGACTCATCGCCTTTGTGTCACCATCATAAATATATAGTGATAATAGCCTGTATTAACAAGATAATTTCAGGTGAAGGATAAAGTTAAATGCTTTATTACCGTAGCATTTACTAATTTAAGAATACATGTATTTCTCACTATCTGAATGTATTATCATTGTACATGCGTTGTTTACAAGATAATTGATAGCTTTAAATGGTAGTTACTATTACATTCATAGAAAGCAACAAGTTCTTATTGTTGAATTAGTCACTGTTTATATATATTTTGGTGGTGAGATAAGGAAAATTAGTGTACGAGTATAATAAAACGTATAATATTTAATAAAATGAATTGCACAGCATTTTAATCTTGAATTGTTCGTAACAAGGTAAAAGATGTCGACAGTAATTAATTAGAATCCCTTGAAAAGTAACATTTGAAGAGCACTAACATAAACTGGAACAAACAGACGTCAAGTAAAAGAACCTCCATAAAACAAAACCATATTCTCCGACTACGCGAAACGACAGCAATCTTTTTATATTGTCTCTGTCTCCGAGCTTCACATGTCACTTTGTGTAAGAGGAATACGGACAAGAAGACGCTGAGCTCACATCAGACAGATTACAGGCTGGCTGTAGCTCGTACACTGTAGCTCCCAATCGTACGTATCGAGTGTGAATAGAAGCAGTTTGTAGTATTTTGGACATTTTATAACTTTTATCACTGGGAAAGATTGTACATTTTTCATCATAATGTCCTCCTTTAAAATCCATGAATTTGGTAATATTGCTAACATGAAAATCTAGTTCAGTTAATAAATTTCCATTCAATTATTTAACTAATGTTATCATCCTCCTCCTTAGTCTGATAAGTTATAACATGCACCTATAATGACACCTTTAAGTTTCGAGTGGCTTTGAGTACCGAATGTTTTATCTCTGCGCGTGCTTTAAAAACATTTTCACTTTCCAAACAAATGTTTTAATTAAATTCAAATCAAAGATTCCTCACTGATATTTTTGGATGAGTACGTCAGTCGGCTAAATATAAATATGGGAAGAGAAGGCTGAAAAGTTTACAATTTTAAAAAGGGAATTCTTGATATTATTATTCATCAAACTTGCCTAAACGACCCTGCTAACCCCTTTACTGTCGTGGTCAATTTCAAAATGTTTGGAATTGAAAGGTACAGGAGGTACTTTAAACAGGTCTCCGTAAGATATCTGGGACAATAAACCAGCACCAGGGCAGGAACGTGCCTAAACTACCCCACTAACACGTTTACTGTCGTGGTCTATCTCGAGTATTACGGGGCGCGAGCCACTGTTTAACCTAATATGTACAGGAGGTACTGTAAACAGATCACCATAAGATATTTGGGCCAAAAAACCAGCACCAGAGCAGGAACGTGCCTAAACTACCCCACTAACACGTTTACTGTCGTGGTCTATCTCGAGTATTACGGGGCGCGGGCCACTGTTTAACCTAATATGTACAGGAGGTACTCTAAACAGATCCTCGTAAGATATCTGGGACAATAAACCAGCACCAGGGCAGGAACGTGCTTAAACTACCCCACTAAACCGTTTACTGTCGTGGTCTATCTCGAGTATTACTAGGCGGGGGCCACTGTTTAACCTAATATGTACAGGAGGTACTCTAAACAGATCACCATAAGATATTTGGGCCAAAAAACCAGCACCAGAGCAGGAACGTGCCTAAACTACCCCACTAACACGTTTACTGTCGTGGTCTATCTCGAGTATTACGGGGCGCGGGTCACTGTTTAACCTAATATGTACAGGAGGTACTCTAAACAGATCCTCGTAAGATATCTGGGACAATAAACCAGCACCAGGGCAGGAACGTGCTTAAACTACCCCACTAAACCGTTTACTGTCGTGGTCTATCTCGAGTATTACTAGGCGGGGGCCACTGTTTAACCTAATATGTACAGGAGGTACTCTAAACAGATCACCATAAGATATTTGGGCCAAAAAACCAGCACCAGAGCAGGAACGTGCCTAAACTACCCCACTAACACGTTTACTGTCGTGGTCTATCTCGAGTATTACTAGGCGGGGGCCACTGTTTAACCTAATATGTAAAGGAGGTACTCTAAACAGATCCTCGTAAGATATCTGGGACAATAAACCAGCACCAGGGCAGGAACGTGCCTAAACTGCCGCACTAACCCGTTTACTGTCGTGGTCTATCTCGAGTATTACGGGGTGCGGGCCACTGTTTAACCTAATATGTACAGGAGGTACTCTAAACAGATCACCATAAGATATTTGGGCCAAAAAACCAGCACCAGAGCAGGAACGTGCCTAAACTGCCGCACTAACCCGTTTACTGTCGTGGTCTATCTCGAGTATTACGGGGTGCGGGCCACTGTTTAACCTAATATGTACAGGAGGTACTGTAAACAGATCACCATACGATATTTGGGCCAAAAAACCAGCACCAGAGCAGGAACGTGCCTAAACTACCCCACTAACACGTTTACTGTCGTGGTCTATCTCGAGTATTACGGGGCGCGGGCCACTGTTTAACCTAATATGTACAGGAGGTACTCTAAACAGATCCTCGTAAGATATCTGGGACAATAAACCAGCACCAGGGCAGGAACGTGCTTAAACTACCCCACTAAACCGTTTACTGTCGTGGTCTATCTCGAGTATTACTAGGTGGGGGCCACTGTTTAACCTAATATGTACAGGAGGTACTCTAAACAGATCCTCGTAAGATATCTGGGACAATAAACCAGCACCAGGGCAGGAACGTGCCTAAACTGCCGCACTAACCCGTTTACTGTCGTGGTCTATCTCGAGTATTACGGGGCGCGAGCCACTGTTTAACCTAATATGTACAGGAGGTACTCTAAACAGATCACCATAAGATATTTGGGCCAAAAAACCAGCACCAGAGCAGGAACGTGCCTAAACTACCCCACTAACACGTTTACTGTCGTGGTCTATCTCGAGTATTACTAGGCGGGGGCCACTGTTTAACCTAATATGTACAGGAGGTACTCTAAACAGATCCTCGTAAGATATCTGGGACAATAAACCAGCACCAGAGCAGGAACGTGCCTAAACTACCCCACTAACACGTTTACTGTCGTGGTCTATCTCGAGTATTACTAGGCGGGGGCCACTGTTTAACCTAATATGTACTGGAGGTACTCTAAACAGATCCTCGTAAGATATCTGGGACAATAAACCAGCACCAGGGCAGGAACGTGCCTAAACTGCCGCACTAACCCGTTTACTGTCGTGGTCTATCTCGAGTATTACTAGGCGGGGGCCACTGTTTAACCTAATATGTACAGGAGGTACTCTAAACAGATCCTCGTAAGATATCTGGGACAATAAACCAGCACCAGGGCAGGAACGTGCATAACTGCCCCACTAACCCGTTTACTGTCGTGGTCTATCTCGAGTATTACTAGGCGGGGGCCACTGTTTAAACTAATATGTACAGGAGGTATTCTAAACAGATCCTCGTAAGATATCTGGGACAATAAACCAGCACCAGGGCAGGAACGTGCATAACTGCCCCACTAACCCGTTTACTGTCGTGGTCTATCTCGAGTATTACTAGGCGGGGGCCACTGTTTAAACTAATATGTACAGGAGGTATTCTAAACAGATCCTCGTAAGATATCTGGGACAATAAACCAGCACCAGGGCAGGAACGTGCCTAAACTGCCCCACTAACCCGTTTACTGTCGTGGTCTATCTCGAGTATTACGGGGTGCGGGCCACTGTTTAACCTAATATGTACAGGAGGTATTCTAAACAGATCCTCGTAAGATATCTGGGACAATAAACCAGCACCAGGGCAGGAACGTGCCTAAACTGCCCCACTAACCCGTTTACTGTCGTGGTCTATCTCGAGTATTACGGGGCGCGGGCCACTGTCGAGTGTTATCTGTTTGTTTGTATAATATACAGGAAAAAAAAAATTTTATATCGAGTCGTAAATTGAGGAAGAAGCTTAATAATATGTTTCTATAACAATTTTACTAATTTATCTTAGTCCTTGTTAATTTCTTTTGTTATTAATATTTATGTCAGAAACTACAAAATGACTTTTTCCTAACAGCTTATAACTATAAAACTAATGGCATAGTTAATAGAGGTAGGAGGTACCGTACATATTTTGTTTTGAAACTTTAACTAAATTTAAATTTGTATTTACAGTTTTTTCTTTATCTAATTCTACTATATTAGTTTTCTCTGGGAGTTCAGTATTAAAATTGTATTTATGTAAACAATTACAAAAATGTTTAATATATATATATACATATATGTATATATAAAATTGACCAATATAAACGTTTTTCGCTAACGCACAGCGAAATCACATGAATACTGACTATCGTGAAAAAGGAAAATGTTTATTTTATAACTTAGTTCCTTCTCGAAATATCATGTGGACAGACATAATCAGGAATGAAATGTTTCCAGTTTCTCTAGCCAAATTGTAATTTAAATGCGAATTAAACTGATTTAATATATATATATTGGAAATTAATATTATACTATGTACTATGTTGTATGATGATGCAAGGAATTTTGGTTTTTGACTGTAATATTTGCCTTCTTTAGTGATTTCTGTTTTTGTTTCGTGCAGTTTAAACCCGATAACAACAAGGTCGCAGCGATTAAGGGACCAGAACAGAAATGGAAAGCGGTCGTATAATCCTATTACCACTGAGTTCCCTTTGTGTTGTCCTTTGTGGATATTGTTTACTTTGTTTTGTATACCCCGCAAATATTCCATATTCATTATGACAAAACTGTGCACATGAATTATATTTATATAAATATCAAAAGAATACAATTGAGCAACGGCATTGAAGTGTATTAAATTTGTAAAAATGCTTTCAAAATTGTCATGTTCTATATTTATGTTATTTTGAAATTATTATTTTATTTTATAAAAACTTTCCTAACGCTCAGCCTCTCAGTCGAAATGATAACGAAACGATGACCGTTCTCTAACGATAACGAACAGACCTGTACGCTTGAAATTTTTTATGAAGCATTTCTACATATGAGTTGTATGGCGCACATAACTCAGCCAAATGAGTTAACATACATAATTACATTGTTCTTATGATTAATTATGATGACTGCGAGAAAAGGGTGAAATAAATAAAATTGTAAAGAAACTGAATACAATCTTATGACTATAATTCATGAAATTGTTGTACATGTAGCCCATAACGTGAGCCAGGGACTTGAGATTTTTCATGCAACCTCAGCTAAGTTTGTTATGAGTGTATTGGTTGAGTCCTGCGGTCCATACGCTTATCTTTAGACTTTAATTTTCGGTTTGTTTTCGTAGCTGCAATTACGTATTAGCTCTTATGTTTGGGGTATATTGTAGTTATTACTTAATACTCGTAGTTTTCATTACTCCATACCCAGTGTTGAAATTTTATATAATTCTGTTTTGTGTGCTTGATAAACTGTATTATGCTCTTTTTACATATTAAGAGTCACGGTAACTTATTTGCAGATACATTTAAAATCTACCCGAGGTCCGAATATTATATTCAAAATGGTATCAAGTGGTTTTAAAAATATTTACAAAAGAACGTTTACATTTTCATGCGGTATCATTAATTGAGGCTACCCTAGAAAAATGGCTTAAATATAAATGTTTCTATTGTATAGATGATTACTTTAGTAATATTACTTACTTGTGTTTTTAAACTGTTTTGGATAGATGTATGTTATATTTCGTACTACATCTGGTGTTCTTTTTTTAAGATTTATTGTTTTCGCACTATTAAATGTCTACTAATATGTTTTATGCATAAATTCTTAAAAAGATTACTGTATATTTTAGACTACTATAAATATGTATACAATTTAAAAAAATTGACTGAGTTATATTTATTTTTTATTCAACAACATCAGTTTATGTACACCTTAATAATCTTACTATTATGTGAGGAATAGGCTTATATTTTTAGAAAAATTCCTTTTGATTTATAATTTTTTTGACCATATATATTACATAATTTCCTGTTTAATGACAATGCATTACTGATTACTATTACATTAATTAAATTAGTGGACCATCCGGTCAATAGTAAAATATTTCTTGATTTTTAATGTTGTTGTTCCATGACGATCACCGTTTAATATTGGCCTTAGGTCTATTTGCATTGGTTTGTGGTTTAGTGCAAAGCTACTATATCTTGTTGGGTTTTAATTAGTATTGTCTTTAATACAAGCAATTGTTTAGGTATAGTGATTAGGTTTAAGGTTTACATACGTGTTGTAATTCCTTACTTTTAGGTGCTCTGGTATGGTTTACAGTAATCTAGATTTAGTTATGTTAGATTAGGTAGGTATTTACAGAAGGAAGAGATTGAATTTCAGATCTCAAAACGTTATGTTTCTTTCACAATCATTCCATTGTCAAAACCAAATTTTAAAATAAATTTAAATAATTTGTTAGAACACTGTTAGTAATTATATATCAAAACTATTCGTTTTAGTAAGCTGTCGAGGGCCGCTATTTTAAATACAATAATATAAAGTATCTATTGCGGCATTAAACTGTCACCACAACATCCAATCATGTACTTTAACCTATCCATATTTATGTGTAAAATGTTAAAGAATTTAATCCAAACGCCATTGACAATTTTCTTCTGTTACAGGTACGTGGTAGACAACCACCTGATTACGTGAGTAGTTTTAAGAAGTTCATATCGTTCAGGAAATAATACAAATGATTAACTTAATTTTTAACGTATCTTGCTTTGGTTCAAAGTGCCAAAGTAAAAGCAATATATTGATAATGAAATAGGAGTTATATAATATGTCGTTAGAAAAATATTTTTTTTATGAAGTAAAATATTTTTAAATTTTTTACAATGGAAACTTCTTTATTACTTCAGTTATAATTAAACAATTAATTTTATATGGGATTAATAGAACACTATCTACGACATAACTTTTAGATTCATCACTTTTAAGTACTTTAAATTGCTTAGTTTCAGGATAAACGGTTTTGTTTCATATAAATGTCAGGTAAGTATCATATTTCAAGTTAGATTTGAAGTGAAGCTTTGTTACGAGAAGTTCAGTAAATCGCCTCGTTGACTGGCACGGCTGATTGGCTATATTCCGTCATTTCATCACATTTAAACATGCTAAGGTGCATGGGTGGAAATCTACTGATAGTAGTTATTATTTTGCTAAAATTAGTGGGAAATATTTATTTACGTTCGCTAGGTTTTATCTTCATACCCCTAAATAAACTCGCTTTCGAAAATCGTTCGAAAACTATACTAAATATATGACTGAAGATGAAATTAAGCATTAATTAATCTTGTAAAAAGCGATAGCATTTATCTATTTCGTGAATGACTATTAAAACCCATTAAATGTCCTTATTGATCCTGAATAATAGTGTAGGAGCAGAGAGATAGGTTGTACAGTATACAACTATAATTAGGCTGTGTTTCAGTCGAAAGTAAATCTTTATAACGAAGAAATTGCTCGTAAGTCTCGTCAGCTTTGGTGATATTAAAATGGTTAAAATTATAAAACGATAATTATTTATTAATTATTTATACTTTTTCATTACTAAAAATGACATACAGTGCAATATTTGTAACGGATAGCACCGTTTTCGAATGTGAGCAAAATTCTATCAATTGTTCTCGAACCTTGGAATGTAACCAATCATGTTTTCCTTATCTCCGTAAATGTCTCCTATTAACATCATTGATATTAGTTCAAGTAAAGTAAAACGAATGTTCAGGACTACCTACGCAATCGTGTACACAGTAATCGTGACGAAACGGCTACCAAGCGTTAAATGTCGCGATAATGCTGCTGCCGAGCCAGTGTTTACTTTGTCGTGTTTTCTTTCTAAATGGATTCATGAAAAGGGATTATACTTTCATTTTCGCGAATGTTAGTTTTATTACTTCTCTCGTTTTTATAAACTCGATATTTCACTGCAGTCGTTTATTGGTTTTGAATTTCGTATTTAAAAATATTTTACTAACGCCTTAGTTCCCAGTAAGTGATACCAATTTAGTTGTAAATGACAATTTAACTTAATGCGTAAAATTGGTCTTATCACAGTTGTTTACGCATTAAGACAAATTTTTATAAACGGATATTTTATATTTTTATCAAGTTGTTGGGCTATTACTATTATATTGTTACAAAACGAAAACAATTATATTATTAACTAGCAGTTACCAGCAACTTTACTCGCAATTGCCTGCTCAATAATGTGGGCGTTGTGGGCATTCCTTTTTAAGTGGCATACCAAACGTTCCTAAAATACCTGATGTTCACTAGAAGATATTCCAACATTTTTAACTTCCGGTCTACTATATTTATTCGTTTTTATTATTTTCTTAAGAGCGTATTACACGTGCGTAAAATTTCACGTTTACAGAGCAGCGAATTTTTTTAAAACGATTTAGTTTTTCTAAGGAATGTAAGTCCAGATAGGGGCTGATCTTCATGAAAAATCTTAATTATGTTTATTTCCAAATTTATTGTTCTAGGTTGTCAGGAAGTTTAAAATAAATTATAGTTCTTTTAGAGGTTGTATGTAAAGTAGAGGCCATAAATGTGATGTAGAGGGCAGCGAGTTGTCACTTAATGTGGATTTATCAGTGCAGCGATACTTGACCCTACGCTTTCTTAGACATATTTTGAAATCACTTCAAAACATATAGTCGTCCTGCTTTATAATTCTTCCATCATGAAGAGGGTTAGTGTGTTGTTTAACAAAAAATCCCGATAAAATCCAAACTTTACATTTTACTATTATGTCACACTGAGAAAAAAAAACACATTCCTCACACAAATATATTGTTGAGCTTATCCAGAAAAAGTCGTTACTATTTATTCATGTTTATCTTAGTAGATTTCTTTATTATAGTTTTACTATCGTACCGATACGCCAGAAGTAATGACAAGTTGAAAATTACAAAATTCTCCGTTAACCCTATCTCGAGAGGTGCATTGTAAGACTATGAATTTGCTGCATTAAACGGCGATAGTTTCCCAGCTTCCTGCCAGCATTTGATACAGCACTGTTTATGGGCTGAGAATAACATTAGCTCTGACGTCACCGACATCACTATCTCTCCAACCGTATAAACTTATTGTGAATATACCGGTTCTACAGCCAGAAATTTATTATAGCAATGTCTTTTATTAATTGTTTTCTAGTGTTTTTGTGCTGTGATAGGAATTTTTAATTTATAAAAAACAGTTTTTTTTTATTTAGCACAGTTAGGTGTTATCTGCAAGAAATATTGCATTTAAAGTATTTAAAATTTATTTGCGACATTTACTAATGTTTAATGATATGTGTATGCTAATATATAAAAATTATCACATATTTAATTAATAGCTTATAATGAGTAAATTTTTACAAAATGGAATGAAGGAATTTATAGAATCTTTTAATAAATTATTGATGAATATGTAATAAAATAGCTGTTCTTAAACGCTAAAATTGGCTACATGATTATGTGAACTTTACTAATATACGAAATATAACTTCAATATAGTTTGTTGTACATTGAGAGCTCCAGAAACCACAAACGCTCTCAATAATTCTCCTTCACCGAGATGGAATGTTGTAAGTCAAAACTAGAAATTCGATATTAAACTTCTTTAGTGGTATCGCTGTCAGAGTTGGCAAAACTATATCGCAATTTCTGCTGTAACGCAATCTAAAATAGTAAAATTATCTAAGTCCCAATACCCGAAAAATTGACTAGGCATTGTTTTAATAGATCCAGTAATATAATTTTCAAATACGTTGTGAGTATTGTCACGCAATTTGATGCGTTTAATGTAATTTCATATTCTTTGTTTAAAGTTTATTATTGATGGTGGATGGTTTATTGGTTTGCGGACAAAAATAAACACAATATTTTGGGAAATGGAATATATCCTCATCAGGTGACAACTTCCATAAGGTTAAGCATAAAAAAAAATCATGCCTTAATTTTTTCTCTAAATTTTTACCTGTTCTTTAACTGCGTTGTGTATGATTTTTTAATCTTATGCCTTGAGGATTTATGACTTCTGATGAAGATAGAAACTTAGTATTCAATTGTTTAACATTAACATTGGCAAATATCTGAAATCTTGTCTGAATTTTAATTTTATTGTTATATAATTTGACATTCCAGCGACTACTCTTAGTTATGTAATGCACAGAAAACAAACTATTTTTAAAACGTTGTGTACTTAGTATTTTATTAAGAAAGACTCACCCATATTTCTTAGAAGTAGTCGAGGTAACTATAGCGAAGGTATCTCGCAGTTAGCTCAGCTGCTTCAGCGTAATCTTTGTGTTTACAGGATCACGGCGGTCTCCAGGGAAATTAAATTCTATATTAACCCCACCCTCGGCACCTAATATACCGCAGGGTGCCAGTTGTAGTGTAGCATGTGTCGTCTACACTGAGGGTCAGAACACAAGAACTTTTTTTAACCCTTGCACAGTTTTCTTTTCGCGATCTCTAGAGAAACCTAAAAATGTTCTATTAAGAAGTTGGTAACTTAATAGTTGTTAGGAAAGGTGTTGATTCAATCAAGAGACTAAATATATAAAATATGAGCGGTACCCAGTTTACCAGCTGTCAAACAATTTTTACAAAGTTATGAATCAATTAATACATGTAGTTTACCTGAAATCTGACCATATGAACCAATAAATGAAGTACATTAACATGACATTTTTGCCATTGCACATACGCTGTCGTGGGTAATAAATTTACGTTGTAAACTTTCTCAAAGGAGCTTACTACTACTTGTATTGAATACACCATTAAAAAAAGTTTGTTTGTACTTTTAATCTAAAACATGTAAATGGAATAGTTTCCAATAATTGATTATCGGGTAAGGAAACATACTATAAAAAAAGGTACGGTATCTATATCAATAACCCTAAAATCGCTACTGTCAAACAGATTTGTTCATTATTATTTAGAGTGAAACTGTCTAAAACGATTGTATTGCTTAAGATTTATGTCTTTAAGCAAAGAGAGATAACATATTGGAAACAGAAAATTTCTCAGCAATGAGGGGGTCGTTATCTTGGTTTGTCTGACATCTGCGATTGTTACTTGAGCATATTTTCTGCCGAGATGCACGCCACCGCCCGCCGAGATAACATTGGAATCCAGTCTTGTGCTATTTTCTCTGACTAAAACCGGCAAGAGGGAAGTAACATCGACTAAAACATAACAGATTCACGACCGACAACATCAGAAGTGATGTACACAACTTAGCTACGAGAGGGAAATCTTGTGCAGAAACAGTAAATATTGGTTTTTTCTATTAGATTGTTCTACTTGCGAGACCTAAGCTCATGAAATCAGGCCTGTTGAACTGTCAATACTAAGAAATAGTATAAGAAATAGGAATCCTTTTTTACTAGGAATTATATTCTATTTAAAACCTCAGATTCGGGCATGTATACATCTGGGATAACTACAATAGATCGAATCTTGTAGGTAAATTGTGACTGCACAATAGTTTTCCATATTCTATTTAGGACTCCTGAGTAAGTGATCTGTAGACATCTGGGTTTACTACAAGATCAAATAATTTACATTATTGTCACATCACTTATATATGTTGGCTTTATAATTTCAACCACAGCACTAAACTCGACCTTGTAGGTTGTAAGAACTGCTACAATAATATTTTAGATATCCCAATCATATACTTGTACTAAATAATTTATTTAAGATTTATATATATGACTTTTTTCTTAATCGTTTGAACAAGTAGAACTTCTAGGAGTTGATCTAATATCAAATTGTGATATCTGCTTGTGAAATTATTGTATTTACTATGTACTATATTTTGGACCCCTAACGCAAGGTTTTTGTGTTCTACATATGTTACAATATCGCGTAAGGGAACAAACCATATTCTATACAACCTTGTAACTTTAATTTATTATGTTCTAATTATATTCACCATGCACATACGAGTAACTCGCCTTTGAAAATTTCTCAAACAAGTAGGAGAATATGCAGGTATACCTTTCTTGTTACATAGTGACTTCACAATTATCCAAGGTGTTTTAGTTACTATCCCTGATCACGCGATACCAACCTGGTAGACTTGTGAAACCAATATATGATCGTGCCTCCGTCGTATTGTTCCTCTGTATTACACGCAAGTCTCCCTTACATTTTATGTTCACCATGTATACTTCTGCAAGAATTATTAGGGAATATGACAATGGCAACCTTGATACATAGTAACTTCCTAATTATCCAGCGTTCTAATATGACTCCTCCTGATCACGCAACAACAACCTAGTAGACTTGATGATAATGATGTCACCATATTGTTTTCTTGTAGTGTCTCCAGAGAACGCAATGACAACCCTGTTACAACTGCTAGTATTTTATGTAAAGAAGCCAGTATTGTCGTGTTTTTATAATCATACATTAAATATCTGGTGTTTGATATATATATATATATATATATATATATATACGTATGTCTTCTCAGAACAATTATATTCCTACTAATATAATGTTTACTTTATTACCACCGTATATGAATTGTTACCGTGTATGAATATTTTTACTATTTGATACTGTATTTAAATAGTTGTATAGTTTTGCAGTTGCGTACGTATATTTTAATTATTTTTTTTAAAGTTTTTTGAATAGGTGTTTTACACTATTAAAAGACTGTTTTACACTAATTTTTATATGAGTAGATGAGTACTTTTTATATGAAAAATTATATGAGTAGATGCTCTACTTTTGGTGTATTAGCAGGCTTCATGGTACTAATCGTAAGAACCAGACTAATTGGAAATATAATGGAATACCTTGCTCGCAACTCTGAACTAACAAAGATTTAGGAATAATTCTCAGAAATTAATTTGTCTTGAATAACTTTCTACTTTAAACGGTGAAAATTTATTGTTGAAAGTCTTTGGAACCTCTTTTCAGTATCATATAACCCAATTTAGTTGTACAAAGTATTGTAGTTGTTTTCAATAATTACTCTTACATAGGGATATCCTACAGGATCTATTTAATGAAAAGTGAAGTTAGAAGAAAATTGGAATAGTTTATAAATAGTTCTGGTAACGACAGTTTACTTATCACTAATGTTGCTATTGTTTAGACAAAGGATAGTTGTAAAATAAATACTTACTTATCCTACAGTTCAATCTAACTTACTCTAATATGTATGTTAACTAGTTACGTAACGTCGTATTTCTTTCAATAATGCAGAGAGTTTTGTTTTGCTGTATTGAGTGAGCATCCTCATAACGATGAAGTAAACCGATATGGGTCAATTGTTTGTAATATAGTGAGTCAGGTAAACAATATTAGTGCGTACTTCGTTCAACAGTAGGTAAGTCTAAAACATCACATGGCCCGTCGCGTCAATCAGGGTTTATTCCGATGATGATGTGTGTAAAAACATTAGTCGATTTAACAGAGGTTGATACTTCGTTAGAGATGGTAAATTAACTAAATTTAACTGCAATTATTTTATCAATATTAGAAGCAAGCTGTAAAGAAAAATTCTAAGACTTGACTATTTTTGAAAGGCGGAAAAGTTATACATATTGGTTTATAAATGTGTTTATGAGTTAAAACATTTAAAATTTTCAAGTGAAAACTGTGTTCACGTGTAATGCAAATTGAATTATCTTCCTTTTTAGGCCTTTAATGAATTCAAGTTAAAACATACGATTGCTTTTAATTGCAAATTAAGTCATGGGGTTAGTGGCGACCCACTACTAGTACAACAGTTATGTTAATAATTAGAGGCTTCATCTGCTCAATGTTATAGGTACAAATTGGTTAGGTTACAGTTAAGTTTTAATAACCAGTATAATATCTCCATTATGATGATGTAGTTTCTAAAATTTAAACATATTTGAAAATTGTCAGATAAACATAGGAAGTGATAAGTACACGTAAAATCGCTCCTGTGTATAAATAATAAATATTGCATATTTCTGCACAAGATTTCTCACTATGGTCTGATAGTCTATTTTTTGTCGCAAAACATCATTCTAGCTAAGCTGTGTACATCACTCCTGATGTTGTCGGTCGTGAATCTGTTATGTTATAGTTGAAGTTACTTGTCATCCCTCTTGCCGGTTTAGTCAGAGAAAATAGCCCAAGACTGGATTTCCAATGTTATCTCGGCGGGCGGTGGCGTGCATCTCGGCAGTAAATATGCTCAAGTAACAAGCGCAGATGTCAGACAACCCAAGATAACCACTCCCTTATTTCTGACAAATTTTACGTGTCAAATATTTTTTTTCTCTATTGGGTTGCAATTCAAGTTATGTGATTTGGTTAATGGGTTGAGAAAAAGTAAAACTAGGTTCAAAATTGATATAACATGTAAATGTAACACATTTTAATAAATTGAGGAAACCTACTTCGTAATTATAGTATTACTGAACTTAAATTTCATATGTTCGTTAATAATATACCGTCCAAAAATACTTGGACGATAGATTTATTTGGAGATAGATTTATTAATTAGTACTTTAAACTTAAGAGGCAGGATGTAGGAATCGTTTGAGTCTGGAATTATCTTATCTGGCTGATAACGTTGATCTGAATAAGACTACATATTATTGTTGTAATTTGAACACTCCAGTCTTTAAGTCTTATAAAACAGCCATTGAGTGATTTAGTTTTCTATAGAATATATCAATATCATTACGTTGCAAATGGAAATATTAATATATAATTTATTCTATTTGTAGAGTATTAGAGTGGTACACTTTACTTCAATATTGTACTAAATGATATACATTTAAAAATATATTATGAGATCTGGAGGTCAAAAAAGACTGACACGTGTTCAGGACAATCGTTTGTACAAATAATTAAGAGTGAATTTACGTTGATCAGTTCTTGTGAATGTGTTATTGGGCACCATGCTCGGTGAATGTGTTGTTGGGCACCATGCTCGGTGAATGTGTTGTTGGGCACCATGCTCGGTGAATGTGTTGTTGGGCACCATGCTCGGTGAATGTGTTATTGGGCACCATGCTCGGTGAATGTGTTATTGGGCACCATGCTCGGTGAATGTGTTGTTGGGCATCGTGCTCGGTGAATGTGTTATTGGGCACTATGCTCGGTGAATGTGTTATTGGGCACCATGCTCGGTGAATGTGTTGTTGGGCATCGTGCTCGGTGAATGTGTTATTGGGCACTATGCTCGGTGAATGTGTTGTTGGGCACCATGCTCGGTGAGTGTGTTGTTGGGCACCATGCTCGGTGAATGAACTGATCTCGTCTTTCCATCAGGTTGCCATCATAAAAGAATTATTAGAAGTTATTTAACCAGTTTGATATGCAAAGTTTAAAAAACTCATTTAAGAACCTTTTATCGTTATGTTAATTTTGTGCAATGTACTGGAATAAAGGATTCTGTTGTAAATGTTCCCAAGAGAGTTTGGGAACAAACTATGGAAATAAGTACTGATCCTGTGAGGGACAAAAATGAGGATCCGGACAGTTGAGACCATTATCGAAATTTACAGCTTTTCCTGCAGGATTTCCAACACTCGCTATCAGGTGAAGTCCCATCGTGAGCTGTTACGAAATTATTAATGTTCTTCGAATTTCGTAATGAAGTTATGTATAAGGTATTATTGTAAAAGATATCAGGTATTGCAGTGACTAAAACTTAATTCTTTTTACTGAGAGAAGTACAGATCTTGTTTGATTCCGTCAGATTATTACTGTTTTATTTTAGTGAATGGCCTAATCGTTGCACTGAATTTTTTTCTTTATACTAATAATGGCTAACCGCTCTTCTTGTCACTAAATTAAGTTTTACGTAAATCTTTAGTACTAATGTAATTATTTTTTCAAGCTCCAAAAAGAATCAGTGTGAAATGAAGATCAGGGATGTTTGAAAGTCAACATTGTGAAACATAGTAAATTATCTTGCTGTAGGATATATAAAGTAAATTTAAATTTGTGAACAAACTTTGGTACTTGTTACAGAAACTATTTTAAAAAATTAAAAAAATATTTTTTCTTTTGGCTGATCAATACAATCAAAATTACAGCGAAGCTTTTGAGTGAGGATTTCGACGAAGAGATTATTTGTGTGCAAAATCACTGTAAATACCGAATGCACTGTGTGAGCTACTGGTACCCTGATTGTCGGGAACGTGATTACTGATTACTGGCGGCACCGCTCGTTGATTACTAGTAGTCTCCTCTCGAGAGACGCACTAATTGGCACGGTATTGAAGGTTTGTGTGCGTTAAATGATGGAGTTGGCAATTTACGAACAATGCTGCACGTTTGCAAATACAAGGAAATTTTCCAGTTTAAAATTTATAATTATTTTCTTTAAAAATTTGTCGTCTTATTATGCAGTTTTTTATAGATACTGTGTTTAAATTCACGATGCAGTACGTCTGTTCTAGCAATACATTGTCTCTAATTATTAAGAAGCTCAATTATTCATGCATTTCCTTCAATTTATTTTGCAAGTCAAATAAAATGCTTTAAATATTGCCAAAAAAGTGCATTTTGTTACTTGCTGCCACTAAACACGTAATCTCAGCTTTTTTAACCTGTTACATTTTTATCAGTGTATAGGTTACATTTTATTAAAACTTAGTTTTCTGAGCGTCATTGAAGCCTTCATTTCTGTCTGTCTGTCTGGCCCCACAATATCTAAAAAGAAAAGAAACCACGCTTTTTTTACTTTCTTCTTTTCTAGCCTAGACTTCGAATATATCTTTTAAAGAAATACGTTTGCAGAATGACATAGGATTTGATTTGGTTGAGCTAAAGTCTGGTGACGTAGAAATGCAGTCTTACCTGATTTTATACTCGCGTGTTTGACACAGGTTACAAGAACTCGCATGGTTGCCATATTGCCGTTTGAGAACGGTAGAGTTTCCAGAGATGTGTGAATTATTGATGGTGTAGAAACATACTGGATAGGTACACTCAGTCTCGCCTTCTCATCGTCTAACTTACTTACAAGTGTAAGTTTCATCTTATAACCAACTTCCATCCTATAAAATTCGCCAATGACTTTTATATTAGGTAATGTGTTTCTGTTATGAATACTGTTAGGAGAGCTTTAATCAATTGAATAAAGGTTTAATGTCGTTTAATTACAATGAAAAAACTGAACTCATTTCGAAAATTCATTTAATTCAGTGTTTCATTAAAACATAGTTTGGCAAATTGGGTGTCTTTGAAAACATTTAATTGTGCGTGAACCCCTAAAAAAACGAACTTCAGCAAATAATCGCACATTAAATATTATAGGCAAAGGTTGAAGGGGTAACATTTATAGATGACACCACAGAGTTGCACATGATATAAGAATGGTAGGGAAAGTTGTTTCATTGTGAATGTTGTGTGTGTAGCCTCTTATTGCCATGCAGGATTCTTATTACTGGTGAGGTACCCTACCTAGAGTTACTGAATGAAGCACGTAAACTTTTCAAAATGAAATATGAAACACCGGGAATTTTTTTCCCTCTAAAACATCCTTGAAGTGTACATTTTTATCCCAAAAACATCCCCTCCTAGTCATTATCAATTCATATATCTCTAATTTTATTAACATTAAAAATAACTTTATAATAAAAATATTTTGAGACTTAACTTACCATAAACATATATCAGAAACGTATGATTTCGGCGTTGAATATTGAGTTTTACAAACAAAAATTTGTAAAATTTGTCATAAATTAATTACCATATTTAGAATAAAATTATATGTCTTTTAACAATTTGACAGATCCTCTTTATTACTTTCATGTATATGATTTTTACATTAATGAGTATTTTATTATTATCAGTTTTTCTACAGATAGAAACCGACAACTAGCTCATCTTTATTTAATTATTGTTTTTTTTTGCAATACAAACCCAGTATTTTAAACAAATACCAATATTATTCCGTGAAGGTTTTGTCGTATCACGAACAGACTTACCATTATTACTGAAGAAGTGATATAATGAGATATGAGAGACTAAGATTTATTCTACAATATTAAAAAACAATATTAAATAGAAAAGAATTGAAAACTTAAGCCGTGGCAGTGCGATAGATAATAATAATAATAATATTGTAATAAAATCCAGTCCTACTCTTCATGTAAGGCCAATTGCTGTGTCTTTCGTCCTGAGGTGTAAAATTGCTTAATATATTTAAGTACACCATCACAAAACTAAAGCTTTTATATTATAAACAAATTTTTACTTCTTTATTAAATAGTTTATTTTAGTACAATTTTATTTCAAAAGGCAATTAATAGAAGTTTTTGGGTTCAATGTAGTTAAAAGATCGTCTAAATAATGATTTTGTAACCTTAACTGTTCACAAGGTATTACGACTTATCAGCCTAATATTTTACACTACGTTTTTTGTTCCCGTATTTCCACTTATTGTATACATTATTCCTAGTACAAAACAATAAGGTGTTGGATCAGCAAAACCTTTAATTTCCTAACCGATGAAAATAGAACCTTCAAGGTTATTTTTTCGAACGATAAGTATACAAGTCATCCATAAATTTACAAAAGGTGCCGTAGTACATAGTCACATGAAAGTAAATGATATAGAGAAGATGTGCATGCATAATGCAGAGGAACATCTGGGTCAAGTCATGGCAGACAGTCGCTCTTAAGCTCAGGTCAGTGAGGTGCCTCATAATCTACAGGCAGCCTGACGTCACTATCCAGTATTTTAATAGAGCACTTTGAAAGGCATTTGTGAGTTTTTCCATTATTAAATTCTCATCGGTAATTTTGCTTTGTGTAATTACTTAATGAATGAACTTTCTACTCAAATTACCGTTAGTTTCTTTGTTGACATTATTAATTATTTCGTTAGCTGACGTGGTTGTCTGGAACTCCAGAACTTTTTGCGTATAACATTTCTTATTTATCCGCAAAATATAGTTTACTTTTTAAGACATGTTGCAACCTTCATAACAAAAAGAAATGCCATTTCACTGTTAGGAGAAAGATCTGACAGACTATAAAGCAGAAATCTAATTTGAAGAATAAAAATGCAATCAATGATATGTTGATTGTTAGCTCTTATATTTAAAAAGTAATAACTTAAAACTTGGTTTTTGAATCAAAGTAATGTTTTTCTTAAACGACATCTTGGAAAATATATCATGAGTTTCTTCAGCTACGGAACATATTATGTTATGTCTGCAGACAAATATTTTGGTGGTTTTAAAATATTAACTTTTATGAATTATACAGAAACCAAAATCCTGGTCAAAGGTTGGCTGAAATTACGGAATTAATATATTTTCCACTCAAGAATATTGAGTTCGTCTTAATATTATTAAATTGTTTACTAAAACCATAAAAATGTAGTTTATCTTCTTGAAAGTGAATACTGAAAAACTGTTTTTGAATTTACTAGATAAAACATCTACTCAGCAAGTTATTGAAAAAATGTCTCTCTTTTAAATTAATCCACTGATAAATACTTTTAAGGCAAATTTTGGAATTTCAGACTATAGATTGTGGCTTTACTGGCAGAACACTTTTTAGATAGGCGAGCAACATAGAGAAATATAGAGCAATGTAAGTAATATTCCTGTTAACTGTAAGCAACAAAATTATTACAAACTTTGACTTACATATATTTGGCATTGTTAAGTTCTGAATATTGAGTATGTATAATATTCGCAGGTAATTGGATATTTATGCAATCTTATTAAGATTGTATGTTAATTATGTGAATTTCCTCCTAACCAGTACACGTGACACCCTTACAATCTCATACCCCTTGTCACGATCTCCCAAATCGGCATTTTCTACCTTTCGATTATTTGCATGGAGACACTCATATATCCTTGGATAAGATGTCGACTTAAAAATACGAACTAAATTTAATCCAATATTGTGTAATAATTGCTTTTATTGTCAACAACGGACTAAAAAGTCACAGAGTCATAGAACTGAGAGCACTTAAGCACCTAGAAAAGAAAACAAAAAGAGTATCCTGACAGTAAGGACCATTAAGGAGATTTACAGTTATTCCTGCAGGATCGCCAGGATTCGCTACCCAAGTGCAGTGCCGACGTGAACTTCTCAAATCTGTGCTATATTCTTGGGCTTTCCCAAGAAAGATATATGCATTAAAGTACAAAAGTTCCATTCCTTTTTTTCCTGGTATGTTGTTCATGTAAGTTGTGTTTAATCTCTTCCACTGTTAAGTTTTAAAGATTGAGGCACTCACTGAGGGATGGTGGTATATTTCTCGAGAAGTTACAAAGAGGTTATAGAATAAATAAAGAAAGTAATCAACAAGTAAGCCTTGCTGGGAGTATTTCCTCAATGGATATTTTAAACTATTAAATGGTTGTTAATTTAATGTTAAACGCGTAACAAAAGAGTAACGCCTATATCATTGAGGTTCGTTTAGGTTTCGATCTTCATACTGTTTTGGAACTTTTTATAAATATCTCATACTGTAATACAATGAGGGCTTTTTAGAGGGAAAATAGGATATTTAAATATTTATCGTTGTGTTTTAAAAAAGTGTACACGGTGTTTCTGGTTTACGTTCTTCATGTGTCAAAACACAAAGATAGCAATCTATAATACCGTATAGAACTGGCGGACAGTAAACACACAAAAACTGCATGCACGTGGAAGATGAGAGACTATGGAAAGTCAATATTAGCATCAAAAACACTTTAAATAAACAAAAGAAAAAGGACGATAGTTTGTAAAGGAGGTAGAGAGCAGACGCCTTCGGCCTTATGTGTTTGTTCTTGACCTCAAAGGCAAAGTGTGTGAATTGTTTTGTGATATCTATTCACTCTACTATAACTCTACACAAAATTAACAGCTTTAATGCAATAAATGCTTTGATCATGCAGAAAGCAACGTATCCATTGGGAAAATGTATTTAAATTTTCTATTTTAAATGGGTGTAATGTTGAGTACATGTCAGCTTTCTATTCATATGCCGTTAGCCCGTTATTTGAGAGGTTACTAATAAATACAAAAACTAATAACCTGATGTTTAATTAATATTACTGTATAAATTAGCTATTGAATGGGTTCTAATTATATTTCAATATATACTGAAAACGTATTTCTACAAAGATGTTCATAAATTTTGCCACATCTGAGTTACTGTATACATTCCCCTGGTATAACATCCCAGATGTTAAATTGTTAATTGCAAAGATTTTTATTAAAATTGCCGTAAAATCTATGGAATAAAATACGTGTAATAGAGCATCTCCTGCAATCGTTGTGGTAAAAGGTTATATTTAATATTAGTTGTTACCATTTAATAAAATAAGGATTATTACAAAACACAATGTAATGTAGTTTTGAATATAATGCATGTTGTTATATAATGTTTTTATTTTATTTTACACGACATTCAAATGACGTATTTAACATTCTATGAAAGTATAAGAAATGTATTCTTGACGTTTATAATATTTTAAACCATATTTACATCTTAATATTTTCTTGAAAGCGTTAAAAAACTCCTGTAAAAGATTGATTACAGAGTATAACCTTACATTGTTATCAGTTTTTACAGTTCATGCAATCTAAAGAGGAGTTAAAGGCAACGATGTACGTATTTCATATACATCATTTGTTCTTTTCTTCTCTTTTTATAGAAGTATAATATAAACGTTTTTGATAAAAGTCAACTAGCTTTTCATGCAACTGGTTTTTATGTAAAAAGATCTCTAAAATAACTTATTTTTTATATTATGTCAAGGAATTATAAACACTTTACACCATATTGTGTAGTGATATAAGTTTTTTTATAACTTGTACTAAACTTCATAGGTTACACACGATATGATCAAGGCAATCTTTTACTTCGAAAAATTTAATCAACACATTAAAATTGGGAAAGGCTCGTAGTCCAGTCAGCATAGTTGACCTATAACTCGATCTACCTGAGGGTTTGAGCCAATACTCTGGACTGTGTGTCTGTGGCGGAGTTAGCCGAACCCTATTTGATTAGTAACTGTCAGCATTGTTGATCTATAACTCAATCTGCTTGAGGGTTTGAGCCAATACTCTGGACTGTGTGTCTGTGGTGGACAGATAATCTAAACAGACGAGAATAGCTAGTTTTGTGCCGTAGTTAGCCGAACCCTACTTGATTAGTAACTGTCAGCATTGTTGATCTATAACTCAATCTGCTTGAGGGTTTGAGCCAATACTCTGGACTGTGTGTCTGTGGTGGACAGATAATCTAACAGACGAGAATAGCTAGTTTTGTGCCGTAGTTAGCCGAACCCTATTTGATTAGTAACTGTCAGCATTGTTTGATCTATATAACTCAATCTGCTTGAGGGTTTGAGCCAATACTCTGGACTGTGTGTCTGTGGCGGTCAGATAATCTAACAGAAGAGAATAGCTAGTTTTGTGCCTTAGTTCGCCGAACCCTATTTGATTAGTAACTGTCAGCATAGTTGATCTATACTCAATCTGCCGAAGGGTTTGAGCCAATACTCTGGACTGTGTGTCTGTGGTGGACAGATAATCTAACAGACGAGAATAGCTAGTTTTGTGCCGTAGTTCGCCGAACCCTATTTGATTAGTAACTGTCAGCATAGTTGATCTATACTCCAATCTGCCGAAGGGTTTGAGCCAATACTCTGGACTGTGTGTCTGTGGTGGACAGATAATCTAACAGACGAGAGTAGCTAGTTTTGCGCCGTAGTTAGCCGAACCCTATTTGATTAGTAACTGTCAGCATAGTTTGATCTATAACTCAATCTGCCGAAGGGTTTGAGCCAATACTCTGGACTGTGTGTCTGTGGCGGTCAGATAATCTAAAAAGACGAGAATAGCTAGTTTTGCGCCGTAGTTAGCCAAACCCTATTTGATTAGTAACTGTCAGCATAGTTGATCTATAACTCAATCTGCCGGAGGGTTTGAGCCAATACTCTGGACTGTGTGTCTGTGGTGGACAGATAATCTAACAGACGAGAATAGCTAGTTTTGTGCCGTAGTTAGCCGAACCCTATTTGATTAGTAACTGTCAGCATGGTTGATCTATAACTCAATCTGCTTGAGGGTTTGAGCCAATACTCTGGACTGTGTGTCTGTGGTGGACAGATAATCTAACAGACGAGAATAGCTAGTTTTGTGCCTTAGTTAGCCGAACCCTATTTCATTAGTAACCGTCATCATAGTTGATCTATAACTCAATCTGCCGAAGGGTTTGAGCCAATACTCTGGACTGTGTGTCTGTGGCGGACAGATAATCTAACAGAGGAGAATTGCTAGTTTTGTGCCGTAGTTAGCCGAACCCTATTTGATTAGTAACTGTCAGCATTGTTGATCTATAACTCAATCTGCTTGAGGGTTTGAGCCAATACTCTGGACTGTGTGTCTGTGGTGGACAGATAATCTAACAGACGAGAATAGCTAGTTTTGTGCCGTAGTTAGCCGAACCCTATTTCATTAATAACCGTCATCATAGTTGATCTATAACTCAATCTGCCGGAGGGTTTTCAGCCAATACTCTGGACTGTGTGTCTGTGGTGGACAGATAATCCTAACAGACGAGAATAGCTAGTTTTGCGCCGTAGTTAGCCGAACCCTATTTGATTAGTAACTGTCAGCATAGTTGATCTATAACTCAATATGCCGAAGGGTTTGAGCCAATACTCTGGACTGTGTGTCTGTGGCGGTCAGATAATCTAACAGACGAGAATAGCTAGTTTTTGCGCCGTAGTTAGCCGAACCCTATTTGATTAGTAACTGTCAGCATAGTTGATCTATACTCAATCTGCCGAAGGGTTTGAGCCAATACTCTGGACTGTGTGTCTGTGGTTGGACAGATAATCTAACAGACGAGAATAGCTAGTTTTGCGCCGTAGTTAGCCGAACCCTATTTGATTAGTAACTGTCAGCATAGTTTGATCTATAACTCAATCTGCCGAAGGGTTTTGAGCCAATAATGTGGCCTGTGTGTCTGTGGTGGACAGATAATCTAACAGACGAGGAGTAGCTAGTTTTGCGCCGTAGTTAGCCGAACCCTATTTGATTAGTAACTGTCAGCATAGTTGATCTATAACTCAATCTGCCGAAGGGTTTGAGCCAAATACTCTGGACTGTGTGTCTGTGGCGGTCAGATAATCTAAAAGACGAGAATAGCTAGTTTTGCGCCGTAGTTAGCCAAACCCTATTTGATTAGTAACTGTCAGCATAGTTGATCTATAACTCAATCTGCCGGAGGGTTTGAGCCAATACTCTGGACTGTGTGTCTGTGGTGGACAGATAATCTAACAGACGAGAATAGCTAGTTTTTGTGCCGTAGTTAGCCGACCCCTATTTGATTAGTAACTGTCAGCATTGTTGATCTATAACTCAATCTGCTTGAGGGTTTGAGCCAAATACTCTGGACTGTGTGTCTGTGGTGGACAGATAATCTAACAGACGAGAATAGCTAGTTTTGTGCCTTAGTTAGCCGAACCCTTATTTCATTAGTAACCGCCATCACAGTTGATCTATAACTCAATCTGCCGAAGGGTTTGAGCCAATACTCTGGACTGTGTGTCTGTGGTGGACAGATAATCTAACATACGAGAATAGCTAGTTTTGCGCCGTAGTTAGCCGAACCCTATTTGATTAGTAACTGTCAGCATAGTTGATCTATAACTCAATCTGCCGAAGGGTTTGAGCCAATACTCTGGAATGTGTGTCTGTGGCGGTCAGATAATCTAACAGACGAGAATAGCTAGTTTTGCGCCGTAGTTAGCCGAACCCTATTTGATTAGTAACTGTCAGCATAGTTGATCTATAACTCGTATCATCGCTAGTTGAAGCTATTCGTATCATCGCAAAGTTGAATTTCAGAGAGTCGTGCAGGACAGCATTCAAAACTTTGCAACTGTTGACTTTGCCCAGTCTCTACATTTTAGAAACATCTTGGTTCTGTTTGTCTAAATGTGCCCTAACCAGGGGACGTGACATACACGGGTATGAGACTAGAGGCAGAGATAACTACCGTACTGGAAGAGACATAGAACGGTGGTTTATGAGCACTTACCTTCGCAGGCAGGTGTTCATTTCATCAACAGTTTGCCAAATTTTATTTACAAAACGCCCAAACGCCCAAGGCGTCAAAAGCTCGTCTTAAGCGCTTCCTGGTGTCAAATGCATTCTACAGCGTTGACGAGTTTTTCCTGGCGTTTAACTGGGAGACCGCCCAATTCGATGACTGACTCCAGCGCTTGAAAGTGGGTTGAGATTGGCGATGGATGAATGAGACTGGGAATGCATGAACATTATGTAAGTTTGGACGTGGTGGTAATGTGGTATGCGAGTTTTAAATTTATAATTAATTCTGACGTTTGCCATACAATGTGTAATTGTGACGAGCAATAAAAGATTTGATTTGATTTGATTTGAATTGAACTCAATCTGCCGGAGGGTTTGAGCCAATACTCTGGACTGTGTGTCTGTGGCGGTCAGATAATCTAACAGACGAGAATAGCTAGTTTTTGCGCCGTAGTTAGCCGAACCCTATTTGATTAGTAAACTGTCAGCATAGATGATTCTGAGAAAACCAATAAAACGTCTGTCAGTCACATTATAGAAATGATTAAAATGTATTAGTCCATTAAATTTGAACTTTGATCTTGGATAAAAGTAAGTGAGTAATTCATAGAAAATCTGCTGTAATTGCATTTTTTAACTAAACCTTTGAGATTATGTTATGTTTAAACATTGAGAGCTAATAATTACTTAATTTAGTTTAGAATATAGAATCTTAAGAAAAAAAAAATAAAAATAATTCCTTATGGTGTACACGTTTCCTTCTATATATAATTGCAAAAAAAAAAAAAAAAATAATAACTGGTAAGTTTGGATTCTACAAATGTAAGCTAAAATATACATTCGTATAACTTTTTAATAGGGACTAGAATAAATCCATGCCAACCTTATCAGCCAATCCCATTTTATCTCGTTTCATTTCTCCCTATCAGCATAACAAAGCAGCCTATGTGATCGATAAACAATCTTAGTTTGAAGTCTCATTATCTTCTTTATAATCACAGATCAATATTTTGACCAAAGAAAAATTATTTTTCGTCTGAATCTCTTGGAACGTTGTAGCGAACTAGAAGAGTAAACCTTTTTGTACAGTGAAAATCCTAACCTTAGATGCATAGAGTTAACCAAGTTTCCGTAATATCCAAAGCGAAGCGATACTTTTAAATAATTTCTTGCTCAGAAAAAATCAAACATGTTATTATGCTAAGAATTCTGCTAGTATCCAATATTCTATTTTTACTTAAAATATATCCAGTTCATAGCACAAAAAGGCCATGTGATAGTTTTCACTCTGAATTACTACTTATTTGAATTTTGGTAAATTCATCTCTCTTGCCTGTTAAGAGGAAACAGTTAAGAGCAAAGAGTTCGTTAACGTCAATTGACGTAGTTTTTGTAAATCTCCCTCCTTCTCATGAATTTGGTTTCATTTAAAACCATAATATATCATTCATATAACTTACAGAGGTAAGAGCGACTACGCCTAGCAATTAGTGATAGACAGACTGAGGATAGCACAAACCGCCAGATGATTACGGTTTATCTAAGCTGATTACTGAAGCTCTGCTGTAGCGTTGCATGCACCTTACTTACTTCCAATTAGCTACATTGATAGTAGGATATATAAGAAGACACCTCAACCTCAATTTACAGTTGAATATATTTAATCCTGACCTTGCCCTTGTTTCTACATATATACTAAATGGTAATAGCTCTTTTAAGGTGGATAAACACCGTCCTCATAGGCTTACCGTTAGCTAAGTATCTCTTATGCCTGTCTGTGTCTTGGGTACGATATCTCGAGAATATATTGACGTTCAGGACTTTAGTTTATAATTCAAATTTGTTTCTGTATAAGCAACATCAACGTCGAGGAACACTACATCAATTCATGCATTTTTTGTAAATATTCCCATTTAGTTTAAATTACGAATGAAAAAATAAACTATTTTACTAAGTATTTTATTCAGTGATTTACTGTCTTAAAAAAATTTTTTCAACCAGTAATTAAATGATTTCATTCATCAATTTTGCTGAAGATTATTCCCTGGCACATTCCATGTTTCAGTGTATCTAGTAATTTTTTTAAATAGCAGTGTTATAATCAAATATCAATGTAGATTTTTTCTGCACATGTTAACGCCAAGTTGTGTCCAAATTCCTATAAATGCTTTCTTTTTTTGTTATATTCCGTATAAATTTTTCAAAAATCAGAATTTTAAATAGCAAGCCCTGTACAGTGTACATATTGCATGTATCGATGTTCAAATTAAAAACTATTCGACAAATCCATATTGGCATCCGATCCCGTCACGCTTGTCAGACCCGGAAATCGATGTGTAAGCAGTGCCGCTGTTAGATAACTATTTGTGCTGATACTGTCTCACCGCCTTTGTGTCTCCTCCAATCATACATATATAGTCATAATAATCTATATTGTAGCTATAAATGAAAGGTTTCGGATGGAGGATATAGTCAAATGCCTTAGTAATTTAACATTTCCTAATTTTGCAAAACATGAAATTTACGAGAGGGGAATTATATCATATCAAGTATTTCATCATGTGAATATCATAATTTTACTACGTTGTTAACTCTATGTTTTTTTCGCTTTAAACACAGCATTTTACTATAATATTCATAGGAAGAAACATGTTCTTCCTCTGTAAAGTAGTCACGATTTTACATATATATTATAATACTTAACTAAGGAAAAGTATTGTACGAGAATAGTAAAACATCCAATATTTAATCAATGTTTGTTGCACATTATTTTAATATTTAAATTGTTCCTGAGAAGCGTACAATATGTCCACAAAAATTAATTAGAATCCCTTGAAAAGTAAAATTTGAAGAGCACCAACATAAACTGGAACAAACAAGCGTCAAGTAAAAGAACCTCCCATAAAACAAAAACCATATTCTCCGACTACTACGCGAAACGACAGCAATCTTTTTATATTATCTCTGTCTCCGAGCTTCACATGTCACTTTGTGTAAGAGGAAATACGGGCAAGAAGACGCTGAGCTCACATCAGACAGATTACAGGCTGGCTGTAGCTCGTACTCTGTAGCTTCCTATCGTACGTGTCGAGTGTGAAAAGCAGCCGTTTGAGAGTATTTTGGACATTGTATAACTTTTATTACTGGGAAAGATTTTACAGCTTCATCATAAAGTTTCTTTAATATTTACAAATTTGGTAGTATTACTAATGTTCAATATAGATTCTAAAAAACTTATTATGTTAAATTATTATCGCATGTATATTAATCAATTTCCATTGAAAAAATACCAAAGTTGAAAAATGTTCCATCCAAAAGCAGGAAATGTTGATAATTCTTTTAAAAATAATGCGTTTGATTGTAAAAATGCAGATTATTAACTATTTAAAAATTTTTTTATTCCTTTTGATGCAATTACACGATTTTAACACTATTTAACTACAATAAATTTACAGTTTTTATATTTGGAGTTGTTGTAAATGAACATGGTTTTTGGTAAGAATTACTGAAATGGTGGTGAAAATCACTCACTTCTGTTAAGTATTTACTCAATCGCATAATGCGACTATTAACTATTATAATACGACTATAGTCGCATGTGCAACTAATTTCACAAACGTCTTCAGTTCATTTCGTCTAAAATGTAATTATTGACATACTTTAGTATTAAACCACGTGATTAATTACTAGTAATAGAAGATTGCACTTACTTGCCATTATTTCCACTGAGAAAATAGCTTTGGACTAAAACGTGAACAAACTAAATTTTGTTTTAATTAACAAAAGTTGTGGATTTGTAGTTGTGGACTTACGAACCTCGTAACAATGTGTCTTTATTATTATTATTTCAATTTAATTATTAGTGAGTATAGTATACCAATTATTGCGTAAACAGGCTTCACTGAAAGTGAATGAAAAATTTCGAGTCCTCAGCTCATTTCGTTATAATACATGTTTTACTGTTTTACTATATGCGTGTTATACTGTCATATGATTGTATCAGTAACCCATTAATAACATCTAAGAATGTTCGCTAACGCACAGAAAACTAACATGGTGTAACAGTCACCATCTTTAAATTCAATACAAACGAAAGTTCACGGAAAATGTAAAGTTCGTACTCGAGATATCGTGCGGACAGACAGACAGACAGACATGAATGAGATTTTTCGAGTTCCTGGAGCCTATTTTGTTGATTTATACCAGGTAAACAAACTGATGGATTATAGCTTATTACGTTTATGTATTATACATTGATCCCATTGATTATATTTTATGATTGATAGGAAAATACATTTTTTAACATTTATAATATTTGCCTTCATTAGCTATTTCTGTTTTTGTGTTTCGTGCAGTTTAAGCCCAATAAACAACAAGGGTCGCAGCGATTAAGGGACCAGAACAGAAATGGACAGCGGTCGTATAATCCTATTACCACTGAGTTCCCTTTGTGTTGTCCTTTGTGGATATTGTTTACTTTGTTTTGCTTACCCCACAAATATTCCATATTCCCTTATGACAAAATTGTGCACATAAATTGTATTTATATACATTTCAAAAGCAAACAGGTGCGCAACTGCATTGAAGTGTATTAAATTTGTGAAAATGCTTTCAAAATTGTTATGCTCTATATTTATGTTATTTTTAAATTATTATTTTATTTTATAAAAACTTTCCCAACGCTTCAGCCTCTCAGTCGAGATGAGAACGAAACGATAACCGCTCTCTCTAACGAACCGACCTATACAATTAAAAGTATGTACGACCCATTTTTTTCTACATTTGAGTTCTATGGCGCATATAACTCAATTTAATTTGGCTGAGTTAACAAGCATTATTACATTGGCCTTATAAGTAACTATGATGACTGCGAGAAAATGGCGAAAAATAAATAAATTTCTAGAGAAACTGAATACAATGTTATGACTATACAATGTTTTCGATATTCCATGCCGTTTACGGTCTTGATAAGCTGTAGAATTAAACTGCTACCCACAGCATCCAATTATGTGCATTTACCTTTACATATTTATATTCACTCCAAACGTCATTGAATATTGTCATGTGTCACAGGTACGTGGTAGACATCGCTCTAAGTACGTGAGTAGTCTTAGCAAGTTCATATCATTGAGGATAGAAGATAAATGATTAATATCATTTTGTATTTATAAGACCGGTATGTTAGTTGTTTTGGGTTCAAAGTACCGAATTAAACAGTTCACTGTGGCTCTATTCTGTGACCTAGAGGAGTGCAAGGTTTTACTGCACACGTCTGCCGCAATCAACTTGTAAAACAAAATATAATGTTTTTGATAAAGGATTAATAATACAGACATACAATTTTTTGAATTTTTTCGGTGTCAGGATAAAAAGTTTCTTTTTAATTTTGAAACATTTTTGGTAAGTATCATGTTTTAAGTTATATTTGGAGTGTATATTGGTTATATTCAGCTATTTTACCATATTTTACAAATTTAAGATACACTGGAAGGAAGTCTACTGATAGTAATTTATTTCATTTATTTTATTTTATTTATTATTTTATTTTATTATTTTATTTTATTCATTTGATAGCATTGATTAAAAAATTTCAGTTTATTTTGCTCCTCGTGTATGATAATTAGATCCCCAAATCACCTCTATTTGCGAAACTTAATATTTATAAATACATTGCTAAAGATCTAAATATTAAGCATGAATTATTCTTCTAAATTATAGTTTTATTCAACTATTCCTGAAATTACTATTAAATGACATTACATATACTTCATATATATATTGATCTTTAATAATAATAGTCTACTAGCAGAGAGCCAATTTATATTGTATCAGGTTTCTCTATTAAATTCAAAAGAAGAATATTTCTAAAGAAAAATAATTAGAATTTAATGCTAGTTTTGGGAGTAGGGTTGAAAAGTGACAGTATTAAAAATGTTAAAAATTGGAAAATAAACTTTGTATTAAATTATGATTTGTTTTATTGTTAAAAATCGCATAACTTGCAATGTATTTGTAAAGTATGGGTCGCTTAATTTTCGAATGTGAGCAAAATTCCATCCATTATTCCGCATCCATGGGAAGTAACCAATCATGTTTCCCGCATCTCCATTACTGTCTCCCATTAATATCATTGATATTAGTTCAAGTAAATTAAAACAAATGTTCAGGATTACCTAAGCAATCGTGTACACAGTAATCGTGGCGCGAAACGGCTACCAAGCGTTAAATGTCGCGATAATGCTGCTGCCGAGCCAATGTTTACTTTGTCGTGTTTTCTTTCTAAAATGTATTCATGGAAGGGATTATCCTCGCCTTTTCGCGAATGTGAGTTTTATTAGTGTCTATCATTTTCTTAAATACTATATTTCCAGACAGTCATGGATAATTTTGGAATTTCGTATTTTAATATATTTTTAACAATGATTTAGTTTCAAACTTATGTATAATAACATTGACTTTGAACGTAATAAAAAACACAATTCTAATAAATGAGTCATTTATATTTTTTATAAAGTTCCAGTAAATTACTATACCGACATAAACCGAACATGCCCTTATTGTTCTAATAGCAGTTACCACAATTTTGCTCATGCTGAGTAACATGGACGCCTTGGGCATTTCTTTTTAAACAGCATACCATACATTCCTCAGATAACTGTTGCTCACTGTAATATATGCAAATTTCTATGTCGGTGAGAAAATCGTCTACTTCCGAACCATTAAAAACTACTTCCGGTTCACTATTTTGGTCCGGTTTCGGTAGTCTGTATTGAGCGTGATACAGACATATGTCGAATTTCACTTTTTCAGAACAGCGGGAAGTACAAAAACAAAATTTTGTATTTGTAGTGCTTGTAAGCCCTTATGGGGCTTCATGAAAAATATTTATTTTGTGTTGAGATTATTAAGCTCTTTCAAATTTCATCGTTATAGCCCCGCAGGAAGTTGTAAAGCACAAATATACTTCTTCTAGAGGTTGGAACGTAATGTAGAGTTACTTTTTTATTCATTTGTGTCATCGGTAATTTAAGAGTTCAAGATTTTTGTTGCAGATGCAGCAAAATGTCACGTAATGTGGAATTAATTTTAATCCATTTTTATCATAGGTTAATTTAAGAGTTTAAGATTGTGGTTGTTAGATGCAGCAAAATGTTTAAGAGGGTCCTGAGTATAGTGCAGTGTGCAGAGGTATGAGACGTAATACGGGTTTATCAGATACATTAATGCAATATCAGATCTGACACTTACTTGAACATCTTTTTCCATTTAACTCCAATAGAGATCCTGATTTATAATTCTTCCATTATGCAAAATATTAGAGTGACGGTTTTTGATATAATTCTCTAAAGTTATAAACTTTTCATTGTACAAACCATGTTTTACAGATGAAACATAACACGCCTGGTAACACAAATACACTAGGGGAGTTTAAGTTTTATCGAGCAAAGATTATTTAAAATATTATAACTCATTCTAATTTTAGTAGATTTCTTCATTATCTGTAATCAATATATTACCTCGTGCAATACACAAGTTCCTCGGCAAACTCCCTACCGGGAATGTTCTCATTGGTAAGATTAGGAATATGAATACCGCCGACTTCACAATATTACGTGATAGCACCAGTGATAGCATTTCCCAGCGTAATGCCAGCATTGGAATTAAACATTATCTTTGGGCTGTGAATAATATATTAGTGCTCCACTTCCCAACGTTTGTTGTGAATGTACCTGGTCTTCTGGCAGTCTTGGTCCAACAATTTTAATGTGTTTTTTAGTAATTTATATTTGTGTTCTGATAAAAGGTTATAGCTTACAAAAGAATTTTTTTAATAATTAAGTGGTTATATGAAATAAATGTTACAGTACATTATTTTTATGTGCGTCATTCTCTGATGATTGATCTTTGTATGCTAAATAGATTATACTAAATAGCTACTATGGGGTATATTTCAACAAAATTGTGCAGCCACATTTTTTTAATTGTTTTATCCAAAAAAGGTACAACGGATGTACTGTTTTTAGGAAAGAACTCATTTTTATTCCGACTAATCGGTTAACATGATTGCGTTATTCGTACTGAATATATCAAATGTAACTTCAATATAGTTTGTTGTAAATTTGTGGATTCCAGAAACCCACAACGCTCTAATAATTATTCATCCCCCGTGATGGAATGTTCTAAGTCAAAACTGGAAAGCCGGTTAAAGGTTCTCTATAATGGTATCGCTGTCAGAGTTGGCTAAACTTTATATAGCAAGTTCTGATGTTCTGAAATCCATTAAATGTAACAGAATCATTACTGGATATGAATTAATTAATTCATAACTTATTTAAATCCAGTTATTCAAAAAAAATTAATAAAGGGTCCAGGATTATAATTTAAAAATAGATTGAGTAATTTCAGTATGTTTTAGAGGTCTTTCCGTTAAAATTTTCGGAGCTCATGTAGCATAAAATTTGTGCTAAACCCGAGCATCAAATCTCAAATACGAGGATAGAAAACCACACATCTCACTAGCTCAAAATGACATTACTTTTAGTATACCACTGGAGCCTGGCACAGGACTCTAACCAGTTTTTGAGTGTGTTTAAAACCTCTTTTCTTTTCCCCTTCTTTACTTCTTTATTTTTGTATGCATTAATACCTCTCCCCACCTGACGAAGAGGGTATAATTCCAATCCTCGAAATGTGTGTTATACCTTTTATAACCTATAACGATGGCAAATGTCCGAAATCCCCTTTTATCCTTTCAAGACTGACGCCAAGATGGCGGCGCTACTCGCACCCCATTGCTTCGCCCTATTAAAACTCTGTTACTTTCTGGACAGACCTTGTACTGGTTATATTAACGAAGTAAAATATCCTAAAATCTTGCTATAAATTTTAATTTAAATTTCTTATATATAAGGTGATAAGACCAGATACTAGTACCCTTTGTTTAGTAATGTACACAAATAAATATTTTTAATAAGTTGTAGTATTTTTATAGTAGTAATTAACGAAAACTTAATACTAATTTCTCTCAGAAGTCGTCGAGGTAACCTATAGCGAAGGTAACTCGTAGTTAGCTCAGGCTGCTTCAGCGTAATCTTTTGTGTTTACAGGATCACGGCGGTCTCCAGGGAAATTAAATTCTATATTAACCCCACCCTCGGCACCTAATATACCGCAGGGTGCCAGTTGTAGTGTAGCATGTGTCGCCTTCACTGAGGGTCAGAACACAAGAACTTTCCCTTTTTTTAATTCGGTTATACTTTTCTTTTGGCAATTTCCAGAGAAACTTAAAAATGCTATATTAAGAATTTTCGTAACTTAATGGTTATTAGTAAAAATGTTAATCAGTCAAATGAGCTTAAACTAATAAAAAATGAGCAGTACCCAGTTTATAAGTTATGAGAACCAATTATAATGCATGTAGTGTACCTGAAATATGGTCGTAATGAACCCATAACTGAATTACATTAGAATTTATATTTCTTATTGATAAACGTTGACCCCTATTTTCCCTTTTCCTTCTTATAACCCTGTTTAATTGTACTATCCCTTATCTAAAAGTGTCCTTCAATGTAATTTTTTATCTAAGAGTTTGTAAATGAAATAGTTTTCTAATATCTAATTATGGGATAAAGAAACAATGTACAATCAAAAAAAGGTATATTTATATCAATAACACTAAAATAAGCCTTTGTCAAGCACATTCGTCGTTTTTATTTTAAGAGAACTCGGTCTAAAAACTTTTTTCTTGCTTAAGACTAATGACTTTTGAACAGACATGAGTTTTTGTATTGGAAAGATAAACTTACTCCAAAATAAGGGGGTCGTTATCTTGGGGTTGTCTGACATCTGCGATTGTTATTTGAGCATATTTACTGCCGAGATGGCAACGCCACCGGCCCGCCGAGATAACATTGGAATTCCAGTCTTGGGGTATTATCTCTGATTAAACAGGGCAAGAGAGATGACAAGTTATTTATTTTATCCTATAACCTCAAGATATCACGAGAGATACCAGAAATTATTTTAAGTAATCCTCTAGATAAGTTTTGGCGTTTAAAATACATGTCGCTTCCAGCACGGATTCAGTAGAAGATACTCGTCAAATAAAAACTGTCTTAAAATAACCATTAAAAATGATTTCATTAAAGGTCCGAAAAATATATTTTTGTTTTTAAAACTCCATTGACGGTTAAAAGAGCAGTTTCAATGGAATCCAGTTTCACCGATAATCGTCTAACTATGGCAACAAGGTTTCATCGCTATACGCTTTGCTGTGGTGGACTAGGTTCATCGAAACAAAAAAGACCATTTCTTTAGCAGGGAATATTTTTACAATGTTAAATGGTATTTTCCCTTAGCCGGATAAAGTATAATATATTTTTGGTTCTGAATTGTACTTATTTTGTTTGGACTGACTAAAAATTGATCTAGTGCATCCGAAACAGCAAAAGACTATTTTCCTCAGGAGCTATGTGCGGTAGTTTATACTGTTTACTACTCCAAATTATCTTTAAGACTCCTCGAGTCCTAAAGAGACCTTTAGACATCGGAGATTGCTACAAAATAATGTAACAGATAAAATAAATTATTACATTCATTTGACATAATTCATATTTTTTTGTTTGTAATTACGACAACCTAGCACAAAAGCACTCTGCAGGCATTTTGGACTGCTAGAAAAATTTATTATATAAACCACACAACCGTATACTTTTATGCAACAAATCAGTTATTTTTGAAGTTCTATTTTTGTGATTTTAAACCAGTAAATGTGTTAGTACTACCAGAAAGTCTTGTAATATCAAAATATGATATTTGCCCAGTGATACGTTTCCTACTTTTTATGTACTAAATTTTTGACGTTGTCGCACACAATATTTTATAGCCATACATTACAATATCACGTCGAGATCAACATGTTTATACTTACTTGTATCTATACTTCATTTTTGGTGTTCTATTTACGGTCTGTATGCACATAGGAGTAACTCGTATTTACAAACGTCCCAAACGAATAAGGGAATATGCAGGGATGCTAATAGATACTAAGAAACAATTAGTGACTTCACAATTATCCAAAGTCCTTTGTTTGAAGGTTATTTTTGACGATGGAAGGATGTTGAAGGAAACAGGATTTTTCCGGACATTTATTATTTAGTTTTTTTACCTGAAGAAGAGATCAGATTGCAGATCTCGAAACTTAGTGTTACTGACTGTTCTTGTTTTCATTTCACTTGAACGATTGGCAAATATCCCAAAGTGTTATTATTACTACCCCATATCACGCAACACAAACCAGGTAGAGTTGTTGGATGAAATAGGATATCGTGGCTTTGTACTGTTTTCCTGTGTTACTTCGTACGACTCTCGTTGCATATTTACAATCCAACACGTAGACGTGTATATAATAACTGGTAAGACTATCGATGAAACCTCCAGAGAACCCATGTTGCAACTCGCCAGGATCTTGTCTAATGGAGCCAAACTTAACGCGTATCCTGGTGTTCGAACAATAAAATTTCTCTCAAGATCAGCTATTTTTCCCAATTATTCCTTTTTGTCTAGTATACAATTGGTATACTGTGTAAGGATACTGTTTAATAATTGTTATTGTAATATGAAAAATTTTTTTATTTTATTCCAGTATTTTATAATGTAATTATATTTTTACTTTTTTTTAAAGCAAGAAATAAAATCGTTTATATTCTTCTTCAATAACACGAAATAAATCATAGACTTGGCACACGTTTATTTTAAATAATTATATCAGTAACTTCTCTATCTTTTGGTATATTAGTAGGCTTCATTATATCATTCGTAAGAACCAGGCTAAGTGGAAGTAGTATAGAACATCTTTGCTTGTAATTCTGAATTTCCAAATATTTAGGAATACATCTCAGGAATTAATTTCAGTCCATAATAAATAATATCCATAAAGATTACTATAATTAACTGTTACTTTTCTCCTTAGTAATCGGGTAACTCATAGCATACGTCATTGTAGATGTTAAAAGTATTAACTTGTGGTAGAAATTTCATGAGTGGACTAATTCTTGTTTAATACTCGAGCTATTTATTATGCAAAGACAAGTATATACATAAAAAATGACAGTATCCGGCTAACAAACCATTCTAGTAACAGACTTGTTAACTAATCACTAAAAGTTGTTAGTGTTTGGACGTTTATAATTACAATGAATTCAGTTTTAATTTAAAGTGTTGTTAGTATAAAATAAACAGCTAACCTTATGATATAAACAATGAATTTCAGTATGTAAGAGAACATAAACACAAGTATGTAGCCGCTTAATGATAGTTCTTTGAAAGATTACCATGCTTAATTGACAGTGATAAAGTACCACGAATGTAATATTAAAACTATCAGCGCACTCGATAATCGTTACAATAGTTTTTCTGGACATAACGGATTATATTAATTACACGTAAAAACACAACGTACTTAAATAAGAAAATATCGATTCATTACCTTCATTACTAAATATTTCGGTTTTTCTGTACAATATGTGGTTTTTTCAGTTATTTATTTTATAACGTTATGTAGTTGTCACTTTTGCCAACCAATTTTTTAGCTCTTCGTATTTCTTTATTTATATTCTTTTGTGCAGTGTTGTTTATCTATTTATTATTGTTTTGTATTTGGCCATTTGTTTATATTATGGTATAAACCAGTCTGTCTTTGTTTGCAATCCCGATATTGTTAATTGATGATAGTGTTTTGTATTTGTAAAATTGTTTTTTTAGTCATATTTTGAGGCTTTGTTGGTATTTATAGATCTTATCACTTGTATATTCATTCTATAGTTTACTCCTTCTTTGGATTTGTTACTTATTTTATAATGTTTTAGAACAAATTTGTTAATTTTCATTTTTTAAATTTAATTTTTTTATTTTTATTCTTGTTATCCATTTCTAGTTTTCTTCCATACATATATATAAATTGTATGCTGTCAAGTCCAGTTGTCATGTTTGGGGGCTTGTCCCGTCATGTTTAAGCACTTTGTAGAATTAGCTACCTTGCAGTATGTTTATGGTTATTAAAGTGTATTTTGACCGTTGTAAGGAATAAAATAATATAAAATATTTCCCTCCATGATGGTCCTGGGTAGTTTTATGTTTATCGCAAACATCATATCTAGCTAAGCTGTGTACATCACTTCCTGAGTTGTCGGTCGGTGAATCTGTTATGTTAAAGTTTGAAGTTACTTGGCATCCCCTCTTCCGTTTAGTCAAGAAAAAAACCAAATTTCCAAGGGTTTTTCGGGGAGCGGGGGGGCGGCATCCGGCCAGTTAAAAAGCTCAAAAAAACAAACCAGATGTCAAAAACCCCCAAGGGAAAAGACCCCCCCTTTTTTTTGAAAAAATTTTCCCTTTCCCCAAAATTTTTTTATTTTTGTTGCGAGCAAGAATTTAACATTTTTTTTTAAATTTTTTTATATAAAGAAAAAAAAATTTCAAAAAATTTTTTAAAAATTCATTTAAAATTGAAGTAAATTGTAAGTTTTAAAATTTTATATTCGACAAAATTTTTAAATTTTTTTTTACCTTCCAAAAAATAAAAAGACCCAAATTTTTTATTTAATTAATTTTTTTTGGGGAAAAAATTTTCGATAATAAATTTTTTTCATTTGAACCTAACTGTTTTAATCTTCAACGGGGAATTACTTTTTGGATGAAAAAATTTATCCGATAGGGCAAAACCCCCCCCTTTTAGTTCTCAAAAAATCGTTTAAAAAAAGGCCCCCGGGGGTTTTTTTCATCATATCGATAGGCAATACTATTTTTGTTGTGAACGGAAAGATATTAAAAGGGGGGGTTTTTTATTTCGTTTTGAGTATTAGAATGCACTTTACTTAATTATTTTTGAAATTATTATCCCAAAAAACCCCCTTTTGTATAAAGAGGCAAAAAACAAAAAACGCTGGGACAAGATTGGGAAAAAAATTTTTGATCATGATTTGTTTATTTTTTTTTTGATTTGGGATCACCCGGAAATAAATTTTCTTGTCTTAAAATGAACCGCCACTCAAACAAAATTTTTTAAAAATTAAATAACCAAAAATTTCCCTTTACGAAAGTCTTTTATAGACTAAAGTACATAACCTTTATGTTTATTTAGTATTGTGGAAGGTATAACGAGATTTCTTTAGAGTGACTAAATCGATTATTTTTTTTCCTATTAAATATTTTAAAATTTTTGTTTTCTTTTTTAAAGTACCTTTGAATTTTTGGGGAAATTTTTAAAAGTAAAAAAAAATGAGGATCCGGACATTGGAACCATTAAAGAGATTTTCATTATTCCCCAGGGTTCCGGACCGCATCAAATGAGTCCCACCGTGACCGGGGCATTATCTTTTTTTACTAAAGAAGCTTTTTTACCATTTTAAATTCTTCGAATTTGGTTTAAAGAAATTTTTCTTTTTTAAGGGTTTTTTTTAAAAGATTCAAATTTAAAGAAGAAACTAAAATTTTTTTTACAAAAGAAAATTTAAAATTTTTCTCTGATTGCGCAGTTATTTCTGTTTAATTAAACTGAATTTTTTAAAAGTTACCTTTTTTTTGTTTTTTGTTTTTAAATTTTTTTTTGTCTTCCCTGTCATTACATTTTTTTTTACTAAATTATAATTACTTAACAAACCTTTAGTACTATTTAAAAGCTTTTTAAACCAAAAATATGTGTAAAAAATTTTAAATGTCCTATATCACATTCTTAATTTTTGGGTTATTTTTCCAAAAAAATTTGAGGGGAAAACTAATTTCAAAAATTAAAAATTTTTTTTAAAGAACTCATTTTAGGAAAAAAACAAGAAATTTTAAAACGGTACAAAATTTTAAAAATTTTAAAAAAAATTTTAAAAAAAAAAATTTTTCTTCCGGGGTGATCAAAAGAAGCCAAAAAAAGTAAAGTTTTACAAACTATTTAATACAAAAAAAGCAATTTTCAGTACAGGACCCTGATTTTCAGGTACGTGATTACTGAAATTAAAAAAAAAAAACACAGCTCTTTTATTACAGAGTTTCCTCGGGGAGAAATTACTGATTGGGACGCATTAAGGTTTGGTGGGTTTTTTAAAAGATTTGGTTTTTTTTTTTACAAACCTTTACGTTTTTAAATCTGAAGAAACTTTTCAGGTTAAAAAATTTGATTATTTTTTATAAAATTGTCCCTTTAAAAAATTTTAATCTTTTTTTGTTAAAAATTTTTTAATACTTTTTTATATTCCGGGACGGTGGGTATCTACACCCTTCTTCTTTAAGGTGTTTAATTTTTTTTTGAAAAACAATTAATTTTTGTAATTTAAAGGTTTTAAGCCCCTTTTCCAAAAGGGGAAAACAATATTGTATTGTTCCAAAAAACCACCCGGGTCCAAGCCAAAAAAACTTTTTTACTTTTTTGACTTTTTTAGTGCGTCATTCACTAAAAAAGCACTTTCTGAGGTTCCCTGAGCCTTTTTATCTTTTCGGGTCCAAAAAAATTTTATTTCTGAAATTTTAAAAATTTTTTTAAAAGAAAGGATACAACAGGGAAAATAAAAAAAAAGTTTTAAAATTTCAGTACACTTAGTTTGATTATTGTGCATTTTCACTATTGAACTTTTTTTCATATGAAGTGAACTTTAAATTTTTAGGTTACTAATTTTCGAAAAACGTCAACCCCAAAAAAAACCCAAAAAATTTTAAAAGTTTTAAACCACGAGCACAAACCCAAAGCAAAGGGGGTCGATGGCTATTTTTTCCCACAAAAGAATACGTCCCCCGACTTTTACGTATTCTCTTGAGTAACCATTAAACCCTTGTTAATTAAAAATTTTTCATAAAATTTATTTGTCCCAATTTTTAAAAAACATTCAAAACTACTTTTGAAAAAAAAACAAAAAAAAAAAACATTTTTTATTTTTTTCCAGTTTTTTTTTATCAAAAAATTTTTTTATTTAGACTTTTTAAAAGGTAAATGGTATTTTTTGTTGAAAAAAATTTGTAGAATGATTAAAAGGGTTTTAGTGAGAGGGAAATTTACCTGAAGCCCAAGGGGGAGAAAGCGCCTTACCCATTTTACAATCGCTGTTGACACAGGATCAAAAAAATCGCAAAGGGGTTTCCGTTTCCCCCTTTTTTTAAAGGAAAGTTTCCAGAGATGTGGAATTATTGTTTATAAGGAAAACCTACTGGGGGGGGTACACTCGCCCGCCTTTTACATTCTCTAAACTTACTTACAAGGTAATTTCCCCTTATAACTAACCCCTTTCCCCCCCATTTTGCCCTTGACTTCAATATTTGGTTATTTGGTTTCTGTTTTAAAGGGTGTTTTGCAAAATTTTTCGATGGTTATGGAGTTTTTTTTTTTTGATTAATTTATGTGAAAAAAAACTATTTATATCAAATAACTCATTTCATAAATTTATTCAACCGTTTAATTCTTAAAACAGGGCAAAATAATTAGAAAAAAATTTTTTAAAAAAATTATTTAGTAAACTTTAAAAAAAAAATTTTTAAAAATTTTTTTTTTTTTTTAAGTAAATTTTTTTCTTTTTTTAAAAAAAAATACCAATATTTTTTTTATAAGTTTTTGATGAGTTTTATTGTATTTACCCCCTCATTGATTTTAAGCTTTTTATTAAATTATGAAATTTTTAAAAATTTCGTACAATATTTTTAATGCCAACCCAAATTTTTTGTTAAGAAACCAGTTTCCCCCAAAAAGGGTTTTAATACTTGTAATTAGTTTTAAAAAGATTATAATAATATAAAATCTTAAATTTTTTTTTAAAAAATACTTCCCGGGGAAAATTTCAATGAAGAACCCGAAACGATTCAGTGTATTTTGCCCTTCTCGACAAGGCCAAAACCCCTTTCCCATTGGGGGAAAAATCATCGGGGTGGGCCGTTCGTTTTGGACTCTTCCCTAAGCGTCCCTGACGGGCCCACCCTCAGTGTATAAAATTTCACCCTAAATATTGGGAAAAAATCTGCAAATAATCCCAATTTTTGTATTTGCCCCAAGAGGAAGGGGTAAATTTTGTGGATAACCCAGAGATGTTACTTATTTAAATAAACAAAATGGTTTTTTAAATAATTTTTTTTTTTGAATAAATTTTTCAAATTAAATAATTTTAAAAAAATTTTTATTTACCTTGACCTTGGCATTTCACTTCGAAATATTGCATCCACTCGGGGGTTTAAAACCCCCTGAGGGGGCATTAGGGAGAAATAAACCACTTTTTTCCCCCCCTTGGGGTAATTTCACTATTTTGAAACCCCAAAACCCCCTTTTAAAAACCCCTAAGAGGCATTAGGGGGAAAAACTCCCCCCCTTTTCCCCCACCTTTTGGGGTAAAAATTCAAAATTTTAAAAACCCAAAAACCCGTTTTTTTTTCCCCCGCTAAAAGGGATTTGGGAAAATCTCCTAATTTTCTCCCCCCCCTTTGGGTATATATTCACATATTTAAACCCCCTGGTTTTACAACCCCTAAGAGGGAAATTGGGGGAAAAACTCCACATTTTTTTCCCACCTTGGGGTTTAAAAATTTACTATATTTTAACCCAACTCGTTTTTAAAAAACCCAAAAGGCATTTGGGGGAAAAATTTTCCCACATTTTCTCCGGGGGTTTTGGGGGGAAAATATTCCCCAAAAAATTTTTAAAACCCAAACTCGTTTTTACACCCCCAAAAAGGGATTTGGGAGAAATACCCTACATATTTTCCCCCCCCTTTTGGGGGACATATTCCCTATATTTTAACCCAAATCGTGTTTTTCACCGCTAAAAAGGGGTTTGGGAAAAAATAACCTACATTTTTTTCCGACCTTTGGGGTAATATTCGGGGATATTTGAACCCCCAAAAATGTTTTTCACCACCGAGGGCTTTAGACAAATAAGGGGAAAACCATTTATAAATTTTTCTTTTTGTGTTACGCTACCCAAAAAAAAAACTTTTTTACAAGTTGAAAACCCCCCTTTTTTGTTTTTTACTAAAACCTTTTAAGGTTTTAAAGGGGGTTTTACAAAAAAAACTCGATTGTTCAGTACTTATTTTTAAAGCTCTAAAAAAAAAAAAAGTTTATTCTTCAACACTTTTCTCAAGAGGTTTAAAAGGGGCTAATTGGGCTATATAAGATAGAAAGTTTAAAAAAATTAATTTGCTTGGGGGGAAAAAAAATTTATTTAGTTTTCAAGTGGGTGTAATTTTTTTTTAAAACCCCCTTTTTTTTCAAACCTCTGGGGGAAACCTTTTGTGGGGCAAAAAAAGCTTTTTAAATTTTACCACTCCCCTAAATTTTTTCCCCCAAAATAACAAGTAATCCCCAAAAAATTCAAGATTTATCATACCAATGTTTTTTTAAAAAAAATATATTTCCAAAAAAGTGGGAATTCAAAGAACGGTAAAATGGGGAAATTTTCTCCAAAGAATTTTAAAAATGTACTGAAAAAGTTGCAACCCTATTTTTTTTTTGCTTTACGAAAATGAACATGAAACTTTTTGCAATAAATATTTAAAGATTTGATGGGGGAGCTAACTATTAAGGGGTTATTAAGCAAAAAAAATAGAAAGCGATTAAAGAAAAAGGTTTTAATTTAAAAGTATTTTTTTAAAATATAATTTTCCACTTTTTTATTTTAATTTTAAAACAAAAAATAAAAAAATGAAAAAATTAAAATCAAAACTTAGTTTTAAAAAAAGAAGTGGGGTTTTAAAAGAACGGGTAAAGGGTAAAATAAGATTTTTTGAAAAGGGTTTTTTTAAGGGGGGACCTTTGTAACTTTGAAATTTTAAAAAGGAAGAAAAATTTAAAACCCCCCGGGAGGGGGAAAAATATAAATGTTTCCCCAAAAGGTATTATTTTTTAAATTCTTCTTTTTAAATCCGAAAACATGGTTTTAAATATAGCCCCTTTTCTCAAGACTTCTTTTAGGGTTTAATTATTAATTCTTTGGGCAATAAATTTTTAGATTTTTCGGGGGACCTTTTAACACAAATTCTTTATAAAGGCAAGTGCCCAAATGTTTTGGGTTTTTTTCCCTAGATTATTTTTAATTTTTAAAAAAAAATGTAATGTTTTGGGAAATTTGAGTTAACAAAAAATTTTTTTTTCCCCCCCCCTATAAAATAAAATTTTTAAGGGGCCCAAATTTTATTTTTGTTATTTATTATTTAAAAATTTTTTTTAAAATTGATTTTTTTAATCACAACGGGGGTTAAAAACTCAACGTTGAAAACTTTTAACTATCTTGTTTAAAAAAATTTTAGAAACATTAAAATTTTTTTTAAATTTAAAAAATTCCAAAATTTTTCCAAAAATATTTACCCAAAAGGGATGTAAAAAAGGACAGAAATTAAATAATGAAAGAAACAGAAAATTTTAAGGGCATCCCAAATGGGGGATCGATTTTTATCAGTTGGGGTCCTCCCATAAAACCCGAATTTTTCTAGTCAATATAGCCCAGTTTTTGGGAAGATTCTTCTAATGTGAGGAACCGGGGAATATGGGGGAAAAGTCTTCAAAGGTCAGAGAGGTTTTCCTTATCTTCACTGTGGGGACCCTTCCCTTTTTTAAATAAAAATTTTTTAAGAAATTGTTTTCAAAAAGGTTAAGTAGGGGGCCCCAATTCCCCTTTAAGCTCTTAAGGAGGGCCTTTTATACCAACCCGATAATTCTTTAAAATAAAAAGCCCATTAAAACTGAAAAAAATTCCTTTTGTGAGGGAAAACGGGGATATACGAAATGCTCTAAAGGTCATTGAGGGCCCTTTAATTTTTCCAAAGGACCTGCCTATATGTATCTTTTAATATAGCCCAAAATGTTTTAAAAAGGGTTTAAGGATAATTTTTAAAAAAACCGTTTAACAGGAAAAAAGTTTTTTTCGGGCCCCGTAGAGTGTTTATCTCTCCCCCACCATATTTTTTTTTTTTAATAAATTTTAAAGCCACATTAAAAATTCATTAAAAAAGTTTGGGGCTAAAAGTTTTAAAAAATCAGGTTTTAAAAATTTTAAAACACAGGGGTGGTTTATACTCACACCCGAAATTTTCTTTAATAAACATTTTTAATAAGACTTATTAAGTGGACATCCAAAATGTCAGAGGGAAAATTCCAGACATTAAGATCCTTTTTAAATTTCAATAGTACTTATTTTTTTATCCCCCAAAATTAATTAATAGAGAAGAAGGCATGCTAATTTAAGGGAACATGGAAGCATGGGAAAAATCGTCTTCAGCTCAGGTAGTGAGGTGCCTTTTAAAACTAAAGGGACCTAAACAAAACTAGTCTTTTTTAAGCCTAATTTTAATATATTAAAAAGTCTTAAGATTTTTAAAGGGACTTCTTTAGTAAAGGGGGAAATTTCAACACGTAAAAATTGTTACAAATTTTCGTACCTTTAGTTATCAGGTTTTTAAAAACAAATAAAAACTAATATTTTTTGGAAATCAGCTAAAAAACTTTTTTAGGGTAGTCATGGGGACACCTTTTTAGCTAAATAAAAAGGTTTTTAAACATCACGGAGCTTTAAAAAGGTTTACTAAAAAAAAAACCAAATTTTTTAAAAAATTTAATTATTTAAAAAAAAAACATTAAATAAATCAAAAGGGAAAAAGGAATTTCTTTCATTTTAAGGGTTTAAAAAAGGGAAACTCAGGGTTTGGGAAAGGGCAACAACCTCCCGATATTGAGGCTTTCCCTCAGGTTAAAACCCGACCCCCCAAATATGAGTCTTTTAATTTTTCACCCATTGATTATAAAAGATAATTCTAAGTGAGGGGAAATCAAAGCCCCCGAGGAAAACGTTTCCCCTTTTAAATTCAAGAGCCTTACATTATACGCACCTTTAGTATTTTTTTTCTGTCTTTTAAAAAAATAGGGGGCCCCCCTGAATATAAACATATAGAGAAGAGGATTTTCCCCCCATGTAAAAACCCGTTTTTCTCAAAGAGACATCCCTTAGTTTTTTCATGGTTTTAAAAACTACAAGGCCGCTGGCGTAGATGTAAAACAAATATAGGCAAAGGGTGTTATGATTAATAGAACATTGCATGCCCCCTTTTTTAAAGTAATTTAGGGTAAAATTAAAAACAAATCGCTCAGTCCCGTAGTGAAAAAGGCCCCTTATACTAAAAGGGAGCCCCCCCATAACCCAATTCCTTAATATTTGGGCCCCATTTTAATTTTAAATTTTTAATTAAAAACAATTGGCATGCCTTTGAGAAACCCCCCCAGGGTAAAGCATTGGGAAAAAATGTCCTCACTTTGTTGAAATCTTTAAATATTTTTCATCAGGGTAAAAAAAACAAATAGGCAGGGTCCTTAATTAAAATCCGCCCCAAAATTCCCCCAGCTTTAATGAATTTTAATATGTGGACATTTTTTTATAGATTTAAATTTTAATGGGTATAAAAAGTAATAAAAATTGGGCGTATCCTTTGAAAAGGGACCATTGACCTATAAACTTTTTTTTCCCCAACCCTAACCCATTTCTTACATAAACCTTGCACACTTTTTACATTAAATGGGAATTAAAAAGATACTATAAATCAGGTTTAATAAAAATCATACTTTCTAAAGGGGTTTTATGGATTAAAAGATTTTTTTAAATTATCCACATATTTAAACTTTACTTCATTTACTTAAAAAAAAAGGCTGGTTTATGACGTAAATTTCCTGAGTGACAAGGGGACCTCACTGACTGACTGAAGAGCGATTTTCCCCCCCTGACTTAACCCGAGTTCCCCTACATTATGCTTTCACATCTTCTATATCATTTACCCCATGTTACATAAAAAAAGGCTTTTTGACGAAAGGTGCCTGAGAAAAAAGGCACCTCATGACCTAGCTGAACATGTCCCCCTTTTACTAACCCTTTTTTCCCCTACTAAATTAAAGCACACCCTTTTTCTAAATTTAATTTTAGGGCTTATTTAAAACTGGAAAAGGCGTCAGGGTTCCTTTGATGAAGGCACCTCATGACCTGATGAAGAGCGATTTCCCTTGACTTAACCCGATTTTTCCCCTACATTAGATGACACTTCCTATTTTTTTATTTTATTTCCATTTTCCCTATTTTTAAAAAAGGATCAAAAATGCGCCCGGGTTTTTCCCTTTTAAAAAAAAATTTTTATAAAATGGGCACCTTTAAAAAAAAAATGAAAAAAGAAGAAAGGATTTGCTTTCCATTACTAAAACCCTTTTTATTTCCCCTAATTAAAAAAAATGGCCAAAATTTTCAAATATTTTAAAATTTAAATTAAAATTAAAAATATTTAAAAGGGGTGGTGGTAGAAAAATAGGCACCTTTTTTTTTTTTGAAAGAAAAAAATTGGTCCCCATAAACCCAGAAAAGTTCCCAAAAAATTAAAACTAGGGCACTTTCAAAATTGGGGTAAATAAGGGGGGGGGGGGGGATAAAAACCCTTTTCCAATGATTTAGTTCCGGTTGAAATAGACCTTTGAAAAAATTATGTAAAGGAAGTCCCCCAGAGAAACCCCCCGAAAAAGGTTTCCTTTTTAAAAATTAATTTTGGGAAAACCTTAAAAAAACATTTTTTTCATTTTTTTTGGTTTTAAATTAAAAAAAAACACACCACTCCCAAAAAATTTAAATTAAAAAGGAAATTTACCGAGTTAAAAAATTGTATTTCTTTTTCCCCAAAAGTTGGTTTTTTAATAAAGCGTTTTGAAAAATTTTCCCAAAAAGAAATTTAATTTCCCCAAATATAAGGGATTATAAACAAAAAAGGCTTTGTAAAATGTAAAAACAAAAAACTTTCTGGTTAGAAAAAATCCCCCAAAGCTTTAAAAAACCTTTAAGTTTTAAATTTTTTTTTTTAACCCCTTTTAATCCCAAAATTTAAATTTATTTTTGGCCCCCCAAAAAAAGGAAATTACATTTTCTGACCAGGCCCTTTTTCGGTAGGATTATGAAGGGGCACCCCCCCCTTTATTTGTTCTTAAGAGAGACTTTTTCCTTTAAACTGGCTTAAAAAAGAGTTTTCAAAAATTAAAAGCTTGCAAATCTTTTAAATTATTTTTTTACTTTTTGTTTATATTAATTTTAGTTGAAGGTAATACAATTTCACTCATACGGGAAAGAATTTTTCCCCCTGACTTAAAAAGAAATTTCTTAAAATTTTTGTTACATTTTTTAAAAATTCTTAAAATAAAATTTTATTTTCCCCTGTACCCATATTTAAATTTTTTTTGTGACGTAAAGGGCCTTCATACAAAATTTTTTGCTGAGCGTTGGGAACTGGCAAAAGTAACCCGATGTTTTACCGTAAAAAACCACACCCTTTTTTTATATAAACATTTTTTCTTCAGTTTCCCCATATTTAAAAAAACTGGAAGTACTTGGTTACTTTTTTTTTGGAATTTCCCCGGGGTCTTGTGAGGAAAAAGGCGACCTTCTTGATTTTTTTCCCTGTTTTCCCTAAAAATGAAGTTCCTCCCCTTTCTAAATTTTTAAAAATTTAAAAAATTTATTTGAAAAAAATAATTACAACTTTTTAAATTTAATTTCCTTAAAGTCTCGACAATTTAAAAACAAATTTTGGACAAAAAATTGGTTGATAAAAATTTTTGGGCACGTTTAAATAAAAAAATTAATTAAAAATGGGGTTTTTAAAAAAGAAAATTTCAAAACCAAAAAATTGCAAAAGTTAAACCCCAAAAGCACCAAAATTGGGGTTAAAAATAAATCTTTTAGAATTAAATTTAAAGCCCAAAAGCAAACAAAAAACCATAAAAAAATGTTAACGACCAAAAATAAAAATAAATTTTGGGGTGATTAAAAGAAATAAATATTGGGGAATTATTCATTTATTGGTTTGTTAAACCCGAAAAATTTATTGGTTTCCTTTTTTTATGCAGAAAAATTTTTCCCCAAGAACATCCAAAAAACAAAATCCACTTTAAACAAAATTTTTTGGGGAAAAAAATTTTAATAACTTTTTTTTAAAAATTTTTAAAATTTCATGATTTGGGATCTTTTTTCCGGGGAAAAAAATTAGGGAAATTTTAAAATTTTAAAAATTACGTAATAAAAAACACAAAAAAAACCCCCAAAAGGGACAATTTAAACAGGGTAAATTTTCCTTTTGGCTTTTATTAAAAAAAAATAGAAAAATTTAAAAAATTCCATAATTGGTTTTTGGGCCCTTTTTTTAAATTTTTTAAAAAAAAACAAAACAAATAACAAAAAAAAAATTTTTTTTTAAAATTTAAATTTTTTAAAAGATTTTTTATATTAATTTTATTTAATTCCTTAAATTGTTTGGAAAATGTAAAAAAAAAACCTCTTTTCTTTTTTAAAAAGCGTTAGAAAACTATTTGGCTTTTTAAAAATACCCAAAAATTTTAAAAAATTTACGCCCGTTATTAAAAACCCGGGGGGGATTAAAAAGGGGCAACCATTTTGGGACCTTTTTGTAAATTTTTTATCTTAAACAAAAAAAAAACTTAATTTGGGTTTTAATAAGAAACTCCCAATGTTTAAAAAAATTAAAAAACCTTAAACTTTTTTTTTTTAAAATGGGTTTTTTGGGGGGTATTTTAAAAGGTTTTAATTTTATAAAAACAAAAAAATGTAATTTTTAATTTTTATTTTTTGCAAAAAAAATTTTTTAAAAAGAAAAAAGGCGGTTAAAAAAATTTCCTTAGATTACATTTTCCAAATTGTGGTAAAACCTTTTATTTTTTTTTTCATCTTTTATTTTCAGAGTATCCCCCTCGAGAAAACCAAATAATTTATTGAAATTTTGGTTGCGTAAAAAAAATTGAATTTTTAAAAATTTTTAAAAATTTTAAAAACCCTTTTTTACACTTTTTTAGATTGCCCCCCCCCTTTTTAAAAATTATAAAAATTTTTTTTTCTATTCAATTTTAAAAAAATTGGAAAATTATGCACTTTTTTTAATTTTTGGGGGGGTTTGGAATACTTGATTGTTCGTACAATTTTCTAATCAAAAGATTTTGTCTATAAGCATGTTAGTAAATTCAAAATTGGTTCTAAAATTTTAAATTTTTTTAAAAGTGAAAAATTTTAATTTTATTTTTTCCCACTTTAAAATGGGGTCTCGGGAAATTAAAACAATTGTCATTTTCCCGAATATTTTTTTTCCGTTTTCAAACAATTAAAAAAAATTGTTGCTAAATTTGGGAATTTAAAAAAAAAAATTTAATTTGTGGTTTCCCAGGTTTAAATTTTTAAAAAAAAAAAAAAAGGTTTTTTTACTTTTTTTCTTTCATATAGACTTTTTCCCCCAAAATTCCCAATTCTCTTTATAAATTTGAAAAAGGTATACCCGGTTTTTAAAGGAATTACCCCCTTTGTTGTTTACAAAAGATTTTTAAAAAATTTGCGGGGGAGTAAAAGGGGGGGGAGTCGGGTTTGGAAATCCGATAATTTTTTTTTTTAAAAAAAACCGGTTTAATGGGGTACGAAAGGAAAATGGGAAGGTTGTCTTTAGGGCGTAAGTTTTCAGAATTTTGAATTTTGGGGTATGGAAACCCAAATGGGTTTTTTACCCCCAAAAAATGTCGTTTTTAAAACCATTAAAAAAAAAATTACAAAAAATTCCCCTTTTTATTTTAAAATTAAAAAACAACAATTTTCCAATTAATAAACCTATTCTTCCATTTTTGGTTTGTTTTTTTAAAAAAATTGGGGGTTCTGTTCAGTAGGATTAGATTTTTTTTTCTTTAACTTTTTCGAACCGGGGCCCAAAATTTACCCCCAACATAAATTCCCGATTAAGGACCAAAAATTCTTAAAAAACAAAACCCCGTCTAAAAGGATTCACACCCAAGGAAAATTTAAAAGGGAAAAAAATTTAAAACCTTTAAAAAAAAAAAATTGGGTCCACAAATAAAAATACCTCAAAAATGGGAAAAAGAATTTTAAAAATTAAAAACCAAAAGGGGAATACGATCAAAAATTTTTGAAGGGTTTTAAAAATTTAACCAAGCAAAAAAACTTTTTTTTTAATTTATTTTTTAAAAAAAGAAAACATGAGTGGCCCCGGGTTTAGATCCAATAAAATTGTGTTTAAAAACTTTTGGTTGGTTTTTTTACCCTATTTCCCGAAATTTTTCCAAGAACTTGAATTCCCGGGTTTCAGTAAAAATTTCACATTATGGGGAAGAGCCCGTTTTTAAAATAATTTTTCCAAAAATTTTACTTTTGGGTTGAATTTTTTTTAAATTTTTAAAAAATGTAACACTTTTGATTTTTTAGGGGCTAAAAAATTTTCCCTTTCTTTTTATAAAAAAAAATTAAGAAATTTTAAAACCTTTAAAAAAATTTTTTGGTTTTAACACAACAAAAACCAACAAAATTTCAAAAGCGAAACCGGTGGGAAACTAAAAAAAAAAATTAATTTTTCTTTCCCCCTTTTCATTTGGTTTTTAAAAAAAAAACATATGTTTGTAAAAAAAGTTAAAAAAAAAAAAAATTTCATGTTTAAAAGGGGCATTTAAAATTTTAATTCCCCCTTTATTCCCCCCCATGTCCAAAAAATTTTAAAAATCTTAAATTTTTAAAAAATAAAAAAAAGAAAAAGAAAAAAATTTTTGGGGGGAAGTAAATTTATAATTTTTTAAAAAATTTGAAAATTGTTTATATGATTTTTATTATTGGGCTTTTTTTTCGGGGGTTGGGATTTTTCAAATTTTTAAAAAACAATTCTCTTTAAAAGTAGTAAAATTGGATTTTAAAGGCTTTGTTATAAACCTTTTAAATTTTAAAAAAAGTTAAAAATGCCAAAAACTCCAAAGGTTTTGGTCAACCCAGTAGTAAAAATGTCGATAAAACCCCTTAATCTCCCAGGGTCAGCGTTTCTTTGATTTTTTACCAAAATTGGCCGGGAAAAAATTTAAAAAGAAACCCCGTTGAAAATTTTTTTTTTATATTTTTTTTGAGCTTTTTCCTTTAATGCCCTGTTTTTTTAAAACCCCTTAAGTAAAAATTTACCTTTAAACCCTTGGTAAAAAGAATTTTAATTTCTTGATAAATTATAACTTTTTTTTTTATTGTTATAATATTTTAAAAGTATTAAATTTCCTGTTAAAAAAAAAAATATTTACAAATGGGAATAATGTTATTTCCCCTTAAAAAGTTTTTTTTTTAAAATTTAATTGCTTAAATATTCCTTTACAAAAAATTTGTGAGATTAAAAGGGGGAAATTAAAAATATATAGCACAAAAATTTATCGGCCCCAAACAACCCTAAAGGGGAGGAAAAAAAAACTTTTTAATAAGGGTTTTTTTTTTTTTTAATTTTTAGAGAATAAAAATATCGAAAAGCCAAAAAGATTTTTTAAAGATTATAAAAAAATAAAAACTGAAAAATAAAAGAAAAATTTAAAAAAATTCTCAACATTAAAAAAAAAACCATATTTTTAATTAAAACTTTTTTAAATATTTGTAAACCAACCCTTTTTTAGTCACACAAAAAATAAAATTTTTAAGAAAAGTTTTTCCTTTTTAAAAACTTTTCCCCAAAATTTTGCAAGGGTTTTAAACAAATTGAAAAGGCTGGGGGAAAAAGGAAAACCACAAAAATTTAAAAAATAAAAACAATCTCTTTCGAATTTTTTGGAATTTGGCGGGGTTCGTGGGGAAAAGGAATTTTTTTCTTTAAAAAAAACGAGGAAAAACTGGGGTTTTCCGTTTTATTTTCTAAATCTTAATGTAAACAAACAAATCTGTTTACTTGAAGTAGACTTTAAAAACTATATTAAAGAGCGGTAAATAAAAATGTTCCTCACAATTCGTTAAATTAATGCACATACTATAACCCAAAATTAAGTATGTTGAATAAAAAATATTATAAGAATAAGGCCCTGACATCTAACTTTTTTAAACAATTTAAGGGTTCGTTTTAAACATTATCCCCCGCCCCCTACTCTATTAGATAAAGTAAACTAATCAAATAAATTCGAATCAGAAATCATAGTATAACCAGTGAAAATCTAATATATATACACACCCGCAGTGTGTTAACTGACTGACTGAACTCACGTATACTATGAATTCTAAACCTACTTCCAGATGAGTTAGGAGACTTGAAATTTGGTAACACAGATAGCCTTTCCACGTGTGTAAAACCACCAGGAAAATTTCCCGAAAAAATGAGAGTTTTTTTCAATTTTCACAACCCCTCAAAAAAATTTCCCAAAAAATCGCGCATTTCTTCACTATCCCCTGCAGGCATTTTTTGTGTATATAGGACCCGATAGCGGTTGGGGAGCGAACCGTTGGAGCCTTAGCTTCGTAAATCTGACGGAAATATTCATGGTCAGGATATGAAGTGAACTACAAAAAAGGTTCTAATGACTTTTTTGCTCTTATCTTCCATGGTTTAAGCGACAAAAACGCTCCGAACATTTTGAAATTCCAGAGATTTTTTTTATTCGATAAAAATAATGTTTTCAAGCCCGATAAGCGGGCCGAAACCGTTGGTCGTAGCGTCAATCATGAATTGGACCCATCAAATTAGCAACTATTGCGCGAATCTAACAGAAAAGGTCCAGTAATCTTTTGCCCTATCTCGATTGGTTTGGCCGAAAAACGTGATTATGTACAATTTTGTTGTAAACTTTTATTTACCGCGAAACTTTTTGTTTTTGGGGTCGAATAGTCGGCGAAACCATTGGGTCGGAGGTCAAAAAATTAAGAAGCTAACGTTTTATTTAGGAAATAAGATGACCTACAAAAAAGGTCCAGTGACTTTTTTACTATATTTCCCTTAGTTTGACCGCAAAACGCGATTAAAGTGAAAATATTGGACATTTTCGCCTAAAAATTTTACATTCCGGGCTTGATAGCGGCTAAACGGTTGGTCGTAACTCAAAACAAATTTTAAAACGGGATTTAGGAAATCACGTGATCTACAGAAAAGGTTCAGTGACTTCGGGAGTTGGCTGAGCGTTAGCTAAGCGTCAATAGTAGATAGGGACAGAGGAAATATTTATTATGTTCACAGACACAATACCCTCTAAAAAAGGCCCAAGTGTGTCATTAACCCCCCGGTAATATTAACCCCCCCCCCCCCCCGGGGATGTGTAACTGACCGACTGACTGACTCACTCACGTATACTAATTCTAACCTACTTCCAGATGAGTTAGAGACTTGAAATTTGGTACACAGATAGCTTTCCACGTGTAACCACCAGGAAAATCCCGAAAAGTGAGAATTTTTCATTTTCAACCCCTTAAAAAAATCAAAATGGCGGACGCATTTTCTCCCCGTGTAGACCTTTCGTAGGCGCTCGATTGTGACTTAAACGAAGCATCCTATCGAAAAACGGAGGCCCACTTACAGTATTCTCCTTGAAACTCTCTACAAGTTTTGCAATTTAAAACTTTTGCTCTAATCTCTTAAAGTGTATATACAGGAGGCGCGAGAAGTTGAAAAACGTATTTTTTGAAAATTTTCAAAAATTTCTAAGAAAAAAAAACAAATTTTTAGAAAATAAATATAAACACCATAAGATGCATCGTGAAATTCTACACCAATAAACAGTTTGAAGTGTCTCAATATGTTTACCCAATCCCGAGAAATAAATAATTTTGTGATATAGTAGATAGGGACATTGCGAGGATAGGGTGGGGGAGGGGGGGGTTAACGTAAAGATAGTCCTAGGTTAACTTTTTTGGTGTCGATAGATAGGGAAAAATAATTCAGAGGGGTTGAGGTCGGTCCAGGGGTGGAAAAAATTTCGTCATTTTTTCGATATCTCTTACCGTTTACGAGATATTTGCAAAAAAACTGTCATTTTTTTGCTATTTTTCCACCCATCTATTCGCGTTTCCAAAAGTCAACAGCAAAATTCAGTTGCTGCTTTCCGAAGTGATAGTTTTGTGTCGGGACAACATTAGGATCCTAGTGAAGAGAATTGATGGCCTTAGCGACTTCTGTACGGTACGTAGGAGTTGATATCCCTAGATGTCTATGAAATCCAAACTTAAACTTTACGTTTCCTACTCAGTCTACATTGACTACTTGAATAGCTGTACTTTAACTTGGCTGGAATATTTTTCGGTTTTTTACTAGGCTTTATTTTTTTTGTTGTTTCCTTAATGGTTTCAGTAAAAAATATATGTATTTTAACGTTTAAATAAAAGTTCACGTTCATCGTTCTTAACATCCAAGTGACTACTTTCTATTCTACTTCTTTGCTTTCTTTTCTTTCTTATTACGCCATATTGTGACCAATTTTCTTACTTTTCTTTTGTGTTCTCGTTGTTTTTTATCTTATATCTTTTTATTATTTTTTTTACTTAGTTAAAGCTTATAACTTCCTTTTTAACTTTTTAATATTTATTGAAATCAGCTAAATTGTAGATAGAGGGCGGGCACTGTTGTTGACGTCCAAGTGACTATTTCTGCTTCTTCGCTGTACTATTAGGCAACATTTTGCCCTTTTTTTCTGACTGTTCCTTGTGTTCTCGTTGTGTTTTTTGTGTATCTTAATTGAAGCTTATATTCCTTTTTAATTATTGTTTAATTTTTTTATTCCTTTTTATTTGACGTTTAAAATGAATGCATTCCTCGAGGGAATGGTAAGAGAGGTTGAGAGTGGGGACTATCTTAGTACTGACCATATGGATAGGTTCGGAAGCATACTGGATGAAAACACTGAGTATCATCCTGTAAGCTGTTTGGCCATTGATGCAATGGAAGGTGTTTCGGCTGTCGCTACACCTCACATACAAATTCTGTTCTCGGGGAAGATCGACGCCAGTTCTATCGGTCATTGGATTGTGGTCTTCCACGAGTGGCAGTAATTTGTATGTGTACGACAGTCTGAACAGTGCCCACCTCACTGCAGACCAAACTAAGCTGCTCTCCCTTCTGTTCCCGGACCTATCCATCGTTTCCAGCATTTATTCCCGTCCAAAGGCAAGAAAACGGTTTTGACTGCGGCGTATTCGCCATTGCTAATGCTACTTCACTTGCCCTTGGCCGGGACCCAGCCAAACTGCGCTAAGATATACCATCAATGCGCCCCCATTTGGCTGAAATGCTGCGCACGGGTAGACTGGAATATGTTCCCTACGCTATCAGTGTCCTCTCCTCCTGAGCTAATAATCAAAGATCCTTATTCTACTTGTTTAAGCATTTGTCGAATCTTTACCCGCCATTAGAAATAAGTACCATGTCCGTCTGTGCTCCAGTTAAAAAGGGGCCGGGTAGACCTAAAAAAGTGAAACGTGGCCGCCCTAAAACTCTTTCAACCACTAAGGAGGAGCAGATAAAAAATTCAAAGAAAAAGTACTCCCTCAAACAATCCCTCAAGTCAACAGGGATGCTGTTCAACGTTACACTGAGCAGCACCCTCAGGTCCACCGAGATGCTGTCCAGCGTTACACTGAGCAACATCCTCAGGTCCATCGAGATGCTGTTCAGCGCTACACTGAGCAGCATCCTGAAGTTCACAGGGGGTGCTGTTCAGCGTTATACAGAAAAACATCCTGACACAAATTTACCAAAAAGTACAAATATTTCGAATAAAAAATCCTAAATTGACAGAATTAAGGCACATTTCCAACATACTAGCACGACGTGTAGTTGAACATGGCCCAATGGCGTATTGGAAAATAGATAATTTAGTCTATATTAATTCTTACAAACTAAAAAAATAAGTTTATGGGACGAAAACATTTCAAAGTGGTCCTCATTGTCATGCAAGGCTGTTCGATGAAGAGAAGGATAGAAGAAATGGTGTTGCGGTGAGGGATCTTATAAAGTCCATAATTTACCTCCTCTGGACGCCAGTTTTCTATTCTAACCGTCTGTTTCATCGAACGAGCCCGTGCCTACAATGACTTGTTTGCCTTCTGCGCTCTCGAGGTGACTGGGGGTACCGTCATCCTTCAGCCTCGCCTTCTTTAAGATCGAAGGTAAGATGTACCACCAGGTTCACAGTCTGGACGCTCCCAGGTCAAAAGTTTAGGACCAAGGGAGGTGATGTCCAGTTTGTGAACCGGTGCCGCCTGTACATAGATGATGGCGAGGAGCGCAAAAACATTGCCATGGGTAGATCATTTGAACTCAGAAGTCATTGATGAAATTAATACATATCTTCTTTCCTGTAATCCTTTCATCAATGATTTCCGTAGATTGAGTGATGAGCCTTCAGTCAAACGCTCATTTGGAATTTGAAGTGACCAGCAGATCTACCCATGGCCCTGTTCTTGGAGATAGGCAAACAGGCATTGAAGTGCACGCTGTATTGAGCAATGAAGACACCATAACTGATCCAAGAAAATTGACCATCTGGAAGAATAGTGATAGGCGTCCACTTCCGTTGACCTCTTTAGCCCCTTAATGGAGCCTTTCCAATATCCGTTGCTCTATCCTCAAGGTAATTTAGGGTGGCATATTGGGCGCTTAGACAACCACGGGGGGAAACTTTCACAATACAATTACTCTAGATGTCTCCTCCTCTCCGATCCCCGTTTCTCGCATTTCGGCAGGCTGTCTCAAGCATGGCAGGTCGAGATGTTCGCGAGGTACGAGGAGGAGCGTCTAAGCTTTATTTTCGTTTCTCCCAAACGCGTTCTGCTGCTCAAAATTCCTTGAGGATAGGACCACTGGACGAGCTCCTTGAAAGCTCAACGGGGTAGGCAAGCTGGTGGGCAGGTTTTAGGCGACATCACCCGCGATGAAACAGTCTTGGGTGAGGGTGGGGTGCAGGCTGGAAAAGTTTACCTCCCAAGTTCGTTTACCGGTGGACCCAGATACATGAAGGTACATTACGAGAACGCAATGGGCCTTGTGTCTCGTCTGGGTTCACCTACGTTTTTCCTGACGTTCACCTTCAGTGCTACTTGGGAGGAAAACAAGAAGGCCTGCCCTCACAACAGCGGGCGCAGTGACCCCTCAAACAGCCTGCAGAATCTTCCAGATTAAACTTGGCGAACTCCTCCGAGATCTGCGCAGCGGAGCAATGTTTAGCCGTCCGGTTTACATCGTCTATGTCATTGAAATGCAAATGAGGGGCCTTCCTCATGCCCACATTGTGTTTAAAATTGACGGCGAATGGACCGGTACAGGCACGTGACATTGACTCCGTAATACGCGCAGACATCCCTTCGGAGGAGGAAGCCGCTGGAAGACTCAGGAAGTTGGTGCTGAAACACATGATTCCATGGTCCATGTGGTACTGACCACCGCACCGACTTCCTGTGCTGGGACTCTGCAAAGGGGCACTGCAAACAAGTTCTACCCCAAGCCTGCCTGCCAAACCACCCACGGTGGACGAGAGGGGGTTCGTCCAATTACAAACGAGACTACACAAACGAAGGCTTTATCACATCACGGAGGAGACAGATCAAAGTGCATGATGGCTGGGTCCGTTCCGTACAATTCCGCATTACTGCTCAAATACGAGGCGCACATTAAACTTGGAGCTTGCTTCTACTCGTCGCGTAATCAAGTACCTCTTTAAGTACCTCATGAAAGGCGGTTCTCTCTCCAGAACGTAACCGTCACTCCCCTGGGGAAACAAGAGGATGAGGTCGAGCATTACGTGACGAAGAGAATGGTGGGTGCCAGCGACGCATGCTGGCGTCTTCTCGACTTTCCTGTGTCAAAGCTCGAGCCCACCGTTGAGTGTCTTCCCGTGCATTTAGAGGGCAAACAAAGTGTTGTCTTTCGGCCGAGACAGCTCTCTGATGCAGTCACTCAAGCAAGCTCCAAGCTTATGGTCCTACTTCAATCGCCCGCACCATGAAACTTTTGACAATGTCACGTACCAGACATTTTACGAGAAGTTCATGGTGCACACTAAGCGCTCACGTACTGCGGAATGTACGAACACCCCGATGGCCATCACTTTGTTTTGTAACGACTCGCCAGCGTGGTGAGAAGGTATGTAGGTTGATGTGGGTCTCTCCCAACCGAGGAGAACAATACTACCTTCGTATTCTACTTATGTCTACACCTTGCCGTGGTTTACGTTGATCTTCTGGCTCGTGGCGGTCCTGGTTGCCGGACGTTTCAGGACGTAGCCCGCAATCTCGGCCTGGTGGAAGACGAAGAAGAATACAATCACGCGCTGCGCGAGGCATCTACGTTTATGACTGGACCTAGGCTCCGTTCCTTCTTCGTGATCCTCTGCAACATGGGAGCTCCCGCTGCTCCTTCTGTGGGAGTCTTTCAAGAACCACCTTAGCGAGGATCACTTAGAAAGGAACCCTCTCGACCCTGAACTGGCGGTGAAACTTACCTTGATAGACATCGATCGGAGCCTCCGCCAGCAGGGATCGTGCTTGAAAGATCATGGACTCCCCTACGTCGAGGATGACACGACTGAGTTAGGTAGAGAGCTACTCAACTACGGCGAGAACCTCCAGCGAACCATCGTTGAGGACTGGGTGCCCAAACTCTCCCCAGACCAGCGCCGTGTGTTTGAGTACGTTCGCTCTCTGCTTCTCAACCCCCGTGACCGACGCACTTCTAGAATCATATTTCTGGACGGTCCCGGGGGTTATGGGAAGACCTCTCTGATTCGTGTCATCCTTGCGTATGTCCGTGGTTGTCCGACAGGTTGCACTCACTCGCCGTGGCTAGCTCAGGGATTGCTGCAAGGAACATGGATGGAGGAACAACAGCACATAGCATGTTCCGACTCCCTCTAGACCTAGGTCACGGCACAGGTGTGTGGAACATCACCAACGGGTCCCAGCGAGCAGAACTCATCAGAGCAGCACAGCTCATTGTGTTTGATGAGGCCCCGATGGCACACACACCGCTACATCTTCGAGATGATCGACAGATCCCTCCGGGATCTCATGAATAGTAGTGTGCCATTCGGGAATAAAGATCTTCATCTGCTCCGGGGACTTCCGTCAGATTGCGCCCGTCGTTGAGAAGGCTCGCACACCAGCTGATGTCGCGTGCGTGTCACTTCGGGCGTCACATCTGTGGCGACTGTTCACACTATTTTCCCTGACGACACCCCAGAGAACTAGTGGTTCCATTGACTACTCCAACTTCCTCCTTGGAGTAGGCAATGGAACAATAAATCCTTTACTTTTTGGAGAAGGCCGCGAGAGAGAGTCTCTCATTCCCCTCACTGGGGTGAGATGCCTCACTTCTCTCGCGGACTTAATAACGGGATGTGTTTCCTCCTGGTGTTCTGCGAGATCCTGATCTTTGTGCGAGACGGGCAATACTCTCAACTCTGAATGTGAACGTCAAGGAGATCAACCGGTCGCATCCTAGACCTCATGGACGGGCGCATTCATGAGTTGAGAAGCGCGGACACCGTGGACAGAGAAGACGACGACGGGCTGGATGTGGACGTAAATCTCCTCAACCAGGCCACTGGCAAAGGAGTGCCAGATCACGTCCCTGCGTCTCAAGGTCGGCTCCGTATGCTTAATCATGAGAAACTTAAATATCGGTGATTGGACTCGTGAACGGCACCAAAGTCATTGTGACGGCGAATCAGCAGCCGACTGATCACCGTCAGACTTATCGGCAACACGCAACCTATCGGAATTCCCCGGATTACGTTCAGGTTCGCGTTTGCCGAAGGATCGCCGCTCCGGGTTTGTCGCCGTCAGTTTCCCCCTCATGTTTGGCGTACTGCATGACTGGTCACAAAGAACCAAGGGCCAGACAATTGAGTACGTCGGAGTCGACCTGAGAACGGACTGCTTCACTCATGGCCAGCTCTACGTCCTGTTGAGCAGAGTGAGACGTCCAGACGAACATCGTCGTTCTTGTACCAGACGACAGAATAGTAGAAGGAGTCGCCTATGCAAAGAATATTGTATATGACGAGCTCCTTCTAAACACTGATTAAGTCTTCGGCAGTAGGCTAGGGGATCTGCCACTTAAAAAAACTCCCCGTCGTGATTTGACCTAGCAGTAGGCAAAGGGAACTGCTTTACCAAAACTCCCTGATGATTTCATTAGCAGTAGGCAAAGGGGGACTGCTTCACCAAAACTCCCTGATGATTTCATTAGCAGTAGGCAAAGGGAACTGCTTTAAACCAAAACTCCCTGATTGAATTTCATTAGCAGTAGGCAAAGGGAACTGCTTTACCAAAACTATCCCTGATGATTTTCATTAGCAGTAGGCCAAAGGGAACTGCTTTAACCAAAACTCCCTGATGACTTTATTAGCAGTAGGCAAGGGGATCTGCCAGAATAAAACTCCCCGTTTTGTGTAAATATGTAAATAGATATGGTCTCTAAGTTGCCGGCCTCCCCGTGGCGAGACTGGATACGCCAACCTCAATATCTGAGCGTTGGTAAACCGACGGGCAAACAACTGATTTTCTGTTTCTTTTCAAAATTCCAAACACATTTTATTCTATATTTTTTAAACCACTATTCATATTCAACACACACAAAATCAACCATCTCTTTTGCTTAAAACGAATAATGACAAATTAATTAAACAGCAATATTCTTTTCATCCTAAAAAATAAACCCAATTCTTTTACCTCAAAGTCAATTCACCATTCATTAACATTGTCTAAGTCATCGTGTTTTCATGCCATCAACCATCTGACATATTTAATCAATACTTTAAACAATTTTAACAAACCTGTTCTACCATTGCATTCAACCATAAGTTTATGCCATAAACATAACTAACTATTGCACTTAAAACCAAAGCTGATTTAATAAGCTACTTGTTGTTATAAAATGTGTACATATACATGGTCTCTGCGTTTTGTGCATCCCTGTGGCGAGACTGAATACGCTAACCTCAATGCCTGAGCGTAGGTTAACCGACAAACAGCCAACTTACTTTTTACTCATTTCAAAATTCATACATATTTTTTTACTGAAATTCCAACCACCCCATTTATTCCATCAAAAGCATTTTCTTCATTTAAAACCACCATCTCTATTACCTTCAAATGATCAAATGCAATAGTTTATAATATCCTTGATATCAAGCTCATAAATCAGCCTCTTCACCTTTTTTTTCACTGAAAATCCTATCTTTTTCTCCCCTACCTGAATATTGAACAACTACTATCTACCCCAAATACAATTGAGTCTGATAAAATTAACCCACTCTCAAAAAATTGCCTGATTTCAAAACTGTAACTAATAGAAAATTAGCTAATACCTAAATTGATCTCGAACCCCCGAACTTAAAAGTAACACCCCTAAGGGGGCCTGGGGGGCGGGCAAAGCCCCCCCGGCGAGCGAAAGCGAGTCTAATATATATACAACCGCATGTGTAACTGACTGACTGACTGACTCACGTATACTAATTCTAAACCTACTTCCAGATGAGTTAGAGACTTGAAATTTGGTACACAGATAGCTTTCCACGTGTAACCACCAGGAAAATCCCGAAAAGTGAGAATTTTTCATTTTCAACCCTCAAAAAAAATTCCCAAAAAATCGCGCATTCTTCACCCCTGCAGGCATTTTTTGTAAGCCCGATAGCGGGCGAGCGAACCGTTGGAGCTAGCTCGGATCTGACGGAAAAATTCATGGTCAGGAATGAAGTGAACTACAAAAAAGGTCTAATGACTTTTTGCTCTATCTTCCATGGTTAAGCGACAAAACGCTCGAACATTTGAAATTCCAGAGATTTTTTTCGATAAAAAATAATGTTTCAAGCCCGATAGCGGCCGAACCGTTGGTCGTAGCTCAAATCTGATTGACCCATCAAATTAGCAAATTGCGCGATCTACAGAAAAGGTCCAGTAATAATCTTTTGCCCTATCTCTCGATTGGTTTGGCCGAAAAACGTGATTATGTACAATTTTGTTGTAACTTTTACGCGAAACTTTTGTTTTTTGGGGTCGATAGCGGCGAAACCATTGGTCGGAGGTCAAAATAAGACTAACGTTTTATTTAGGAAATAAGATGACCTACAAAAAAGGTCCAGTGACTTTTTTTACTATAGTTTCCCTTAGTTTGACCGCAAAACGCGATTAAGTGAAAATATTGGACATTTTCGCCTACAAATTTTACATTCCGGGCTTGATAGCGGCTAAACGGTTGGTCGTAACTAAAAACAAATTTTAAAACGGGATTTAGGAAATCACGTGATCTACAGAAAAGGTTCAGTGACTTCGGGAGTTGGCTGAGCGTTAGCTAAGCGTCCAATAGTAGATAGGGACAGAGGAATATTTATTATGTTCACAGACACAATACCCTCTAAAAAAGGCCCAAGTGTGTCATTAACCCCCGGTAATATTAACCCCCCCCCCGGGGATTTCCTGGTATGACCTGATAACCTCCTGTACATTCAAACCCCCTGATGTGTTAACCCCCCTGGTAACATTAAACCCCCCCAGGGAATTTCCTGCCATGACCTCATGTCCGAATTTTACCAGTCACCAAATCTCTTAACCCCCCCCCCCCTGGGAAGATCCTGGTATGACCAGATAACCCCCTGGAGACTTATCCCCCGGTAACGTTAACCCCCCCTGGGAATTTGTTCATATGACCAGACAATATCCTGACGAAATTAAACCCCCTCTTGTCTTAACCTCCTTAACATTAATCACCCAACCCAGGGAATTTCTCGCCTTGACTAGATAGTCTCCTGGTGATATTAAACCCCCTGTTCGACTTAAAATACTGCCTTGAGGTCGGTTTTTATTATGTTTATACTAAACAATTCAAGATAGCTGACCCGTGCAGACTTTTTCTCCCGAGCTCATTTCTGGCTAAACCATAGGTCGTAGATCAGATCTGAGGGCACAATCGAAAGACAAAATTAAATTTCCAACAAGAAAGGTCCAGTCACTTTTTGTCGTATCTCTAACGGTTTAAACCCGCAAAATGGCCCTCAAAGTCAAAAGATTTTTACGAATCCGGAAAAAAATCTATGAAAAAGGTCAATTTTTAAATCCCTTGTCATTTACTTAATGTCCGGACTTAACCAGTCACCGAATTCCGCTTATCCCCGAATTTTGCAAGCGTTTACTTTGGGGGCCTGGGGGCGTAGCCCCCAGCGAGCCGAAGGCGAGTCTAATATACTATACAGCCGCATGTGAAACTGACTGACTGATATATGTATACAAATTCTAACCTACTTCTAGAAGTGCTGAAAACTTGAAATTTGGCACACATGTACCTTTTGCCGTGTAACCAACAGGAAAAGTCTGAAAACTGGGAATTTTAAATTTTAACCCCCTCAAAAAAATTCGCAAAAAAACGCGCATTTTTTACCCCTTGCAAGCGTTTTTTGTAAGCCCGATAGCGGGCCGCGAACTGTTAGAGCTAGCTCGGATCTGACGAAAAATCGTTAGTCAGGAATGAAGTGAACTACAAAAAAGGTCCAGTGACTTTTTGCTCTATCTTCCCTGGTTAAACGACAAAATGCTCGAATATTTGACATTCCAGAGATTTTTTCGATAAAAAAAATGTTTCGAGCCCGATAGCGGCCGAACACTTGGTCGTAGCTCAAATCTGATTGACCCATCAAATTAGGCAAATTGCGCGATCTACAAAAAAGGTCCAGTGACTTTTTGCTCTATCTCCATCGGTTAAACGACAAAACGCCCTCAAAGTGAAATCTTTTATTCACAGTGAGTAGTAGAGACCCTGGCGAACTCTGTACGGTACGTAACAAAGTACCTTACGCCGTGTCAAACACCGTTTAAATAATTATATCGTTACTGTTTTATCTGGTTGTTATTTCCTTACTTTTCAAGCGCGATAGGTGTTGAACGATTCATAATAGCCTAAATATATTCACAGCACCTCTTATTAAATAAAGTGATATGCAAAAAGTCGGGTAGTAGATAAGGACAGAGTAAATTTCATACAGTTTTATGTTCACAAATTTGAATCCATGTCTTTACTATGTAGGATTTTCGTAAATAAGTAATACTGGCCGAACTAGTTTGTTATAGCTACTATAATATCTTAGGGCAGAACGTTCAAAGTAATTTATATTTACTTTCAAGAATAGAAGTCTCTTTTTATCCTATCTCCATCGGTTAAGCGACAAAACGCACCTCATAGTGAAATCTTTGGTTCACGGTGTGTAGTAGATAGAGCTTGGCGAGCTCTGTACGGTACGTAATCTAAATACTTATACAGCCGCATGTGTAACTGACTGACTGACATATAGATACAAATTCTAACATAGTTTCTAGAAGTGCTGGAAACTTGAAATTTGGCACGCAGGTACCTTTCACAATATGACCCGGAGGAAAAGTCTGAAAACCGGACTTTTTTACTTTTAAACCCCTCAAAAAAAATTCCTCAAAAATCGCGCATTCTTCACCCCTGCAGGCATTTCTTGTAAGCCTGATAGCGGGTGAACCGTTGGAGCTAGCTTCGATCTGACGAAAAATCGTTAGTCAGGAATGAAGTGAACTACAAGAAAGGTCTAGTGACTTTTTGTCCTATCTCGTGTGGTTAAGCCACAAAACACGGAAATGTTTTGACATTCCAGAGATTTTTTTCGCTTAAAATAAAGTTTCGAGCCCGATAGTGGCCGAACGGTAAGGTCGTAGCTCAAATCTGATTGACCCATCAAATTAGCAAATTACGTTATCTACAGAAAAGGTCCAGTGACTTTTTGCCCTATCTCCATTGGTTTGGGCCGAAAAACGTGATTAATGTGCAACGTCTTTGTAACTTTTACGTGAAATTTTTGTTTATGCGGTCGATAGTGGCGAAACAATTGGTCGGAGGTCAAAATAAAACAAAGGTTAGGATTTAGGAAATAATATGAATCTACAAAAAAGGTTCAGTGTCTTTTTACTATATCTCCATTAGTTTGACCGCAAAACGCGATTAAGTGAAAATATTTTGGAAATTTTTGCCTACAAATGTACATTCCGGGCTTGATAAGCGGCTAAACGGTTGGTCTTAGCTCAAAACAAATTTTCATTGGGATTTAGGAAAATCACGTGATTTACAAAAAAAGTTCAGTAACATTTTGCCCTATCCTCAACGGTTTTTTGGCCGCATTACGGGATTTTAAAGTTTTGATTTTTTTGAGTTTTACGTGAGATTTTGTTTTTCTGGGCTCTATTTCAGACAAAATCTTAGTTTTAGTAGGCCAGATTAAAAATTTGATTTCAGTACAAAATAAGGTGATCTACAAAAAAGGTCCAGTGACGTTTTACTCTACCTTCCATGGTTTAGCCCGTAAAAACGTGGTTATGTTGAAAAACTTCACTTAAAGACTTACCTTCCGGGCTCGATATTGGCCGAACCGTTGGCCCTAGCTTAAATGTAAAATTTTCTGTAACTAGCTATTAATAGGATCTACAAAAAAGGTCCCAGTTACATTTTACTCCATCTCCATCGGTTTGGCCGACAAACGCGATTAAGTAAAAGTTTTTTTAATGTTCTCCCTAAAAATATAACCTTTCGGGGATCGATAGCGGCTAAACGTTTAATGTTAGAATAAATTAAAAATCGGTTGTTATTACAAAGTAATTCAATCTATAAGAAAGATCCAGTGAGCTTATGCCCTATCTCCATCGGTTTGGCTGCAAAACGCGTTAGAAAATATTTTTTTTTAGATTTTTCAACAATATTTTTACTCCTGACCCGATCGCGACCGAACGGTCATCAATAGCTAAAATGTGTTTCCTTTGTCTGTTATAAAATGAGGCGATCTACGAATAAAGGTCCTTTGCACGTTTCCCGTATCTCTAACGGTTAACCTGGGAAATACAGAATAATATAAAATTAATAGATAAGGACGGATTGCTGTTTTCACCGTGCACACTTGTAGTAAAAAAGTAAATAGCGGCCGAACTAGAGGTTATATCAAAATTCTGAGGGCAGAACACCCAAAACAAATTATATTTCCTACAAGAAATGTCCAGTCACTTTTTATCATATCTTCAACGGTTAAGCGACAATACCTCATCAAAGTTAAAAGTTTGGTTCACGTTGTAAAACTGAGTCTATCCCTATTTACTATACTTCTTGAAATGCAGGGTTCGCCTAGCTCTGTACGGTACGTAACAGAGTACCTTAGGCCGTGTGAAACAGAGGCTGGTCTATTCGTAAATTGGTAAGATAGGGACTGAGAAATTTTCGAATACAAAAACATTGTGAAGGCTTTGAATTATTGGGACAGTACTTGATTAGTCTTCCAAGTTAATTGTTTCTTTTAACTATTGTAATCATTGATTTTTTCACGGTACAGAGGTAAGTAATTTTTTCTTCTAACTCTTGTGATCATACATTTGTCCACGTTCCAGACTATGTCGTTTTATTGCGCTTGCCAAGGGCTCTTTTCATCAAGGGAACGAGCAGTTGTTTCCGACGAGCAAAAACTCTCAGTGCACTGCAATAACATTCAACCCCCTGATGTGTTAACCCCCCTGGTAACATTAAACCACCCCCAGGGAATTTCCTGCCATGACCTCATGTCCGAATTTTACCAGTCACCAAATCTCTTAACCCCCCCCCCTGGGAAGATCCTGGTATGACCAGATAACCCCCTGGAGACTTATCCCCCGGTAACGTTAACCCCCCCTGGGAATTTGTTCATATGACCAGACAATATCCTGACGAAATTAAACCCCCTCTTGTCTTAACCTCCTTAACATTAATCACCCACCCAGGGAATTTCTCGCCTTGACTAGATAGTCTCCTGGTGATATTAAACCCCCTGTTCGACTTAAAATACTGCCTTGAGGTCGGTTTTTTATTTATGTTTATACTAAAACAATTCAAGATAGCTGACCCGTGCAGACTTTTCCTCCCGAGCTCATTTCTGGCTAAACCATAGGTCGTAGATCAGATCTGAGGGCACAATCCGAAAGACAAAATTAAATTTCCAACAAGAAAGGTCCCAGTCACTTTTTTGTCGTATCTCTAACGGTTTAACCGCAAAATGCCCTCAAAGTCAAAAGTTTTTTAACGAATCCGGAAAAAAATTCTATGAAAAAGGTCAATTTTTAAATCCCTTGTCATTTACTTAATGTTCCGGACTTAACCAGTCACCGAATTCCGCTTATATCCCCGAATTTGCAAGCGTTTTACTTTGGGGGCCTGGGGGCGTAGCCCCCAGGCGAGCCGAAGGCGAGTCTAATATATATACAACCGCATGTGTAACTGACTGACTGACTCACGTATACTAATTCTAACCTACTTCCAGATGAGTTAGAGACTTGAAATTTGGTACACAGATAGCTTTCCACGTGTAACCACCAGGAAAATCCCGAAAAGTGAGAATTTTTCATTTTCAACCCCTCAAAAAAATTCCCTAAAAATCGCGCATTCTTCACCCCTGCAGGCATTTTTTGTAAGCCCGATAGCGGGCGAACACGTTTGGAGCTAGCTCGGATCTGACGGAAAATTCATGGTCAGGAATAAAGTGAACTACAAAAAAGGTCTAATGACTTTTTGCTCTATCTTCCATGGTTAAGCGACAAAACGCTCGAACATTTGAAATTCCAGAGATTTTTTTCGATAAAAATAATGTTTCAAGCCCGATAGCGGCCGAACCGTTGGTCGTAGCTCAAATCTGATTGAGCGATCAAATTAGCAAATTGCGCGATCTACAGAAAAGGTCCAGTAATCTTTTGCCCTATCTCGATTGGTTTGGCCGAAAAACGTGATTATGTACAATTTTGTTGTAACTTTTACGCGAAACTTTTGTTTTTGGGGTCGATAGCGGCGGCGAAACCATTGGTCCGGAGGTCAAAATAAGACTAAACGTTTTTATTTAGGAAATAAGATGACCTACAAAAAAGGTCCAGTGACTTTTTACTATATTTCCCTTAGTTTGACCGCAAAACGCGATTAAGTGAAAATATTGGACATTTTTCGCCTAAAAATTTACATTCCGGGCTTGATAGCGGCTAAACGGTTGGTCGTAACTCAAAACAAATTTTAAACGGGATTTAGGAAATCACGTGATCTACAGAAAAGATTCAGTGACTTCGGGAGTTGGCTGAGCGTTAGCTAAGCGTCAATAGTAGATAGGGACAAGAGGAATATTTATTATGTTCACAGACACAATACCCTCTAAAAAAAGGCCCAAGTGTGTCATTAACCCCCGGTAATATTAACCCCCCCCCGGGGATTTCCTGGTATGACCTGAATAACCTCCTGTACATTCAACCCCCTGATGTGTTAACTCCCCCTGGTAACATTAAACCCCCCCAGGGAATTTCCTGCCATGACCTCATGTCCGAATTTTACCAGTCACCAAATCTCTTAACCCCCCCCCCCCTGGGAAGATCCTGGTATGACCAGATAACCCCCTGGAGACTTATCCCCCGGTAACGTTAACCCCCCCTGGGAAATTTGTTCATATGACCAGACAATATCCTGACGAAATTGAAACCCCCTCTTGTCTTAACCTCCTTAACATTAATCACCACCACCCAGGGAATTTCTTCCTCGCCTTGACTAGATAGTCCTCCTGGTGATATTAAACCCCCTGTTCGACTTAAAATACTGCCTTGAGGTCGGTTTTTATTATGTTTATACTAAACAATTCAAGATAGCTGACCCTGTGCAGACTTTTCTCCCGAGCTCATTTCTGGCTAAACCATAGGTCGTAGAATCAGATCTGAGGGCACAATCGAAAGAGAAAATTAAATTTTCGACAAGAAAGGTCCAGTCACTTTTTGTCGTAATCTCTAACGGTTTTAACCGCAAAATGCCCCTCAAAGTCAAAAGTTTTTACGAATCCGGAAAAAAATCTATGAAAAAGGTCAATTTTTTAAATCCCTTGTCATTTTACTTAATGTCCCGGACTTAAACCAGTCACCGAATTCCGCTTATCCCCGAATTTGCAAGCGTTTACTTTGGGGGCCTGGGGGCGTAGCCCCCAGCGAGCCGAAGGCGAGTCTATAATATATATACAACCGCATGTGTAACTGACTGACTGACTGACTCACTGTTAATACTTAATTCTAACCTACTTCCAGATGAGTTAGAGACTTGAAATTTGGTACACAGATAGCTTTCCACGTGTAACCACCAGGAAAATCCCGAAAAGTGAGAATTTTTCATTTTCAACCCCTCAAAAAAATTCCCAAAAAATCGCGCATTCTTCACCCCTGCAGGCCATTTTTTGTAAGCCCGATAGCGGCGAACCGTTGGAGCTAGCTCGGATCTGACGGAAAAATTCATGGTCAGGAATAAAGTGAACTACAAAAAAGGTCTAATGACTTTTGTGCTCTATCTTTCCATGGTTAAGCGACCAAAACGCTCGAACATTTTGAAATTCCAGAGATTTTTTCGATAAAAATAATGTTTCAAGCCCGATAGCGGCCGAACCGTTGGTCGTAGCTCAAATCTGATTGGAGCGATCAAATTAGCAAATTGCGCGATCTACAGAAAAGGTCCAGTAATCTTTTGCCCTATCTCGATTGGTTTTGGCCGAAAAACGTGATTATGTACAATTTTGTTGTAAACTTTTACGCGAAACTTTTGTTTTTGGGGTCGATAGCGCGAAACCATTGGTCGGAGGTCAAAATAAGACTAACGTTTTATTTAGGAAATAAGATGACCTACAAAAAAGGTCCAGTGACTTTTTACTATATTTCCCTTAGTTTGACCGCAAAACGCGATTAAGTGAAAATATTGGACATTTTCGCCTAAAAATTTACATTCCGGCTTGATAGCGGCTAAACGGTTGGTCCGTAACTCAAAACAAATTTTAAACGGGATTTAGGAAATCACGTGATCTACAGAAAAGGATCAGTGTGACTTCGGGAGTTGGCTGAGCGTTAGCTAAGCGTCAATAGTAGAGTAGGGACAGAGGAATATTTATTATGTTTCACAAGACACAATACCCTCTAAAAAAGGCCCAAGTGTGTCATTAACCCCCGGTAATATTAACCCCCCCCCCGGGGATTTCCTGGTATGACCTGATAACCTCCTGTACATTCAACCCCCTGATGTGTTAACCCCCCTGGTAACATTAAACCCCCCCAGGGAATTTCCTGCCATGACCTCATGTCCGAATTTTACCAGTCACCAAATCTCTTAACCCCCCCCCCCTGGGAAGATCCTGGTTATGACCAGATAACCCCCTGGAGACTTATCCCCCGGTAACGTTAACCCCCCCTGGGAATTTGTTCATATGACCAGACAATATCCTGACGAAATTAAACCCCCTCTTGTCTTAACCTCCTTAACATTAATCACCCACCCAGGGAATTTCTCGCCTTGACTAGATAGTCTCCTGGTGATATTAAACCCCCTGTTTCGACTTAAAATACTGCCTTGAGGTCGGTTTTTATTATGTTTATACTAAACAATTCAAGATAGCTGACCCGTGCAGACTTTTCTCCCGAGCTCATTTCTGGCTAAACCATAGGTCGTAGATCAGATCTGAGGGCACAATCGAAAGAGAAAATTAAATTTTCGACAAGAAAGGTCCAGTCACTTTTTGTCGTAATCTCTAACGGTTTAACCGCAAAATGCCCTCAAAGTCAAAAGTTTTTACGAATCCGGAAAAAAATCTATGAAAAATGGTCCAATTGTTTAAATCCCTTGTCCATTTTACTTAATGTTCCGGGACTTAACCAGATTCACCGAATTCCGCTTATCCCCTCCGAATTTGCAAGCGTTTACTTTGGGGGCCCTGGAGAGGCGTAGCCCCCAGCGAGCCCGAAGGAGCGAGTCCTATTAATATTATAACCTTCAAAAGCGCCCTTTTTATTGTTGTGTTTTGGTTTTCACGCGTAAACTACTCAACCAATGGTACGTGGACATTTTAGATAAATTTTACTGTGAATTGTAGAGATCTAATAGGAGGGTAAATATAGCATTTAACATTATGTATTTAGAATGTTAACTAACACTAATAGTAAATAAATTAAATAAATATTTTACTTCATAATATAATCCTAATTATACAAGATTCAGTAAACTTGTTTGGCACAAAAAATTGTTTATTTAAAAAGTATAAAAAATTATTTAATAAGTAGGTTTTAATTTATATTAAATTACACAAACAAGCTTAAAATTACGTTAACAACGGACATCTAAAGGAGAATTAACCTTTAAAAATCGTTTATAATCACCATACTTTCCGCAAGGTCTCACATTTCAATAGCGGGGAAAGTAATACATTGTAAGACGGTCTGGAAACGTCCCAGAGCTTCAGACAGAGGGAGTCGAACCATAAGATTATTACACGAAGTCCCACAAAACGGGTCCTTGGGAATTATTAATTCCAAGTCAGCCTTTGTAGTTTTGACCACTTTGTAGATAATATAATTAGCCAATAGCGCCCCCGAGGTGAGATTGGCAAAATAATGGTCGGCTTATATGAACTCCATGGTCCAGATCGTATATAAGGATAAGTATAAGTTTTTGGTTAAGTTCACCGCCAGGGGCACACCATTCCTTCAATCGATTAATTCGATATGTACTCGCTTTGTAAAGGGTTAGACAAATTTTTGGCGACATTCATTCGAAAAAACGCAAAGACATCAAAGAATGTTAAAGCAATAAATGTAAATTATTCGATCTTTACAAGCTTTTTTTTGAAAAGTTTCTATTATATCTCAGGTGAACATATCGGTTTTTAATTTTTATACATCATTTAGGCGATCATTTTGATTTAACTATTTTTCATAAATCAATAAAAAATGTAAGTCAATATTTGCTTTAACACATAGTGCAAATATTTGCTAACTCCTTAAACCAAGAGTGTAATATGTACCACCATAGCACCAAATTATATTAGTATTTACGACAAAATCATATTTGTATGTGTCAAAACTTGTTGAACGTATTAGAGTTCCGAATATCATTGAAACATTTCCTTGTGTTACAGGCACGGTGAGGTAGTCTTAGCAAGTTCGTAGACTTTAAGGAAATAAGCTATATGATCAATTTGAGGTTTTTAGTATTCATATGACTATTTATTTATTTGCTTTATTTCAAAGTAAGACAAATCAAAAACGAAAAATATAGTACTGGTACATAAAAAAGTAATAATAATTGGTACGAAAAACTTTTTTCGGAAAAATGTTTGTAAATTTGTTACCATAGTAAATTTCTCTTCATACATTGATTCACAGACTAGAGAGCAACCTTTTTAACAACAAGAAACACAACTGTGTCTAGAAACAGAAATTAAAAACCCCTCATCAATATCCCCTGCCAAAGTTGGAAAAAAATTGCTGAAGTGTTAATAGGTCTAAGTCCTAATCAAAAGTTAGGTACAGGTGAGCTTAACTGGAGGTGATTGAGAAGAGCCCCGACCTTCAAAAAAATCAATGGAGGAATTCCAGGCAAAATTATATTTTGAAAAGCGTAATGAATTAAATGCAGCGTTGTCCGAATAATGCTGGCCAACCCCGATGCAAGCTGTCCCCAATATAGTTTCTAGAAAATATTAAAAACAGATTCTCGTAGGCCTTGTTCAGTGGGTATTGAACATCGTCAAGTAAATGACAAAAACAATCCACTCTCCTTAGGAAATTATTTATAACAATGGAATATTCAGTACTATTAAAGTCGAAACGCACGGTGCTTGGAATTATGAACATTTTAGTTACAATTAATAACATAAAATTTCAATTGATAAATTACCAGGAGGCCTGGTTTATATCCAGAAGGAAAAAAGGTTCACCTTTTATAAACTTCAGCAATGGTAAGACGAGAATGACAAGATATGATTGGGTAATGTGAGTGGTACAGCGAATCCTAGTACACGAAACATCCTCCTAGAATGGAAAGTCGGTACCAGTTCCAGGCCTGGAGAACTATGCCAATCCAGTTTACCAGGTAATTGAAATATTATAACTTGAGAAAACATCCTTAATTTCATATACAAACTGCTATTGCGCTCCCAAAACAAATTGAGATCAAACCTCTAATGGAAACAAATTATTTCTTTTGCAAAAAGAATTTTCTCAATCTTAATGTGGGGGGACTTTAAATCGCCTAAACACCCCATAACTGGTCCCAGTGATGGGCGAAAGGGGTTATAGAGGAATTCAAATTTTTTCCAAATACTTTACTCATGATCTCCACATTAATATTCTTTCCTCTCAATGATAAATCCAGTTAGCCACAGTAGGATCACCCTGGTAGGAGACCCTCTAACCATTGATCTTAACCTGTTGCAAACATTTTAGACTGAAACAGAGGAATCCTTTCTTGGAAAAGTGATGAAGGATCTCGATGGCAGGATTCAGTGACCACTACATCCTATTGTTATAGAAATGAATGTTCCAAAAACCAAAATAGATCCCACACCATTTTTTACAACCAGGCAAAGTTTTCCGATTGATAGAAACTGTCAAAATAAAAGCAGACTGTGTGTGCATTCTCCAATACCTGCCGAGAAAGCCTCTGTAACAAATTCTATACTGTCAAGGCCAAAGGGTGACATATGAATATAGAGGAGATTTTTATGAAAGTTTTCTTGAAACAATTAAATTATAAATGCAGTGCCAAAGAATATCACAATGGCCCAAAAGGTATTGGTTTTTAAACTCAAAATCCTGGTGGTTCCAGGGGCAGTATTGCCATCAGAATAAGGTATGTTAGCGCAATTTTACGAAGGATAATGACACCTGTATAAACTATTAAGCGCACTTACAACACAAAGCTCATTATGAAGCAAAACAAATCATATGTCCAAAGCTAAAAAATCTGCATGGTTTTCACTATGCGAAAGATTTAAATTAATAAATAATAACTCTCCAAATATGGCGAATTGTTAAATTGACTAAGGCAAGGGAAAGAATGCTTCCAAATAGTTTTTCGAAAAAGTAATTTAAGCAAATGACAAGGACCTAAGCTTATAAATTTATGAAAACTATCTCCCCAGATTATGATTCCAGAAAAATTCAGAAACCTGACCTCCCCATCTTCATTAAAAATAGTAATAATCAACCAACTTGAGGTCGTGAATTCAAAGAAATGGAACTGGAACATTGCCATCAAATCTTTGTCCAAGTCCATCTGCCCCTGGATTGGCTGGTATTAGACTATTTTTAATCTTAAGAATGTTGCCCCCTTCAGCCAAAACCCTTACTGCTAATTGTCCTTTAGCAACAATTTGGCAGAGAAAGAGCATCGCCGGAATACCTGAAAAAACATAAAGGTAATAGGCATATTAAAACCAACAAAAGATAGGACATCTGAAAACTCATATTAGGCCTCTATCTCATTAATCATCCTGTATTATGAAAATATTCAATTTAATGATTAAATACCGCCTAGAATGGTTTACCACTAAGAACAAACTTATTCCTGAAACCAATTTGGATTTCAAAAAGAAGAGTCGGGAGCAATGACTTCCTGCTGACCCTGATAACCGAAGCTCAGGTAAGCCTTACAAACGATAGAACTGCAGTTGTTGCACTCCCTGGACCTAAGTAGCGCGCCTTAAGACTCAGTTCCTACCATAACAAACACTTGTCAAGTAAGGTTATACTGTTTTAAGGAATCCCAGCAAAAAATATAATGCACATTTTTAAAAATGGTTTAGTTTGTAGAAGGTTGACCTATCATCTCAGCAATCAGGGGTACCTTCATTAGAACTGGCATATAGAGGCCTTCCCCAGGGGTGTGTGCTCAGTCCAATATTATTTTCACCTGTAATACTGCAGACATCGGTAGGTATATGCCAAGACAGGTACAACCTCTACTGTACTCAGATGAACATAACCCTAATCTGTTAGTCATAAAGAGCTAGGGACATTAGTTGCAGTCTGGGATCCAAGAAGCCTAGTCCAGCCTTGAAAAATACCTGTTAAAGGTATCGCTTAATATAAATCCAAGAAAGTGTATAAATTATCATAATACATGTAGAAAGGAAAGATAATTATAAAGTCCCACATTGACTGGTTGACAATCACAGTCAATAGGCTGTAGTCAATAGCCATAAGATCTTAGGTATTATAATCGATAATAGAATTAAACTTTAAGAGAGCACATCCAATCAACTGGGTAAGCAAATCCCTAAAAAGACCTTGGACATCCTAGAGGTCACTGGCTTGTGGGAGGCTAGGTGTCCCACACCAGCAGCTTCTAACAAAGGTTATATAAAAGTGTAAATTAGATCTTAAGCTGGAGTATGGTTGCCTTTTATTTTTGGGTCATGGCCCCACAAAGTCAACCTTAAAAGCCTCACAACAATAGTCACAAAACCATGCCATTTAAGATTGCATTCTCGGAGCTATGAAATCTTCCCCAACTAATACTCTGCATGCGAGAGGCAGCATTACCTCCCTTAACATTATAAGAAAAGAAATTCTTAACAGGAGAAAATTATTGTTAAAAAAACCACTAAGTAATCCACAACACCCCATGCTATGTGAATAATAAGAATATGTACTACTGTACATGCAGTAGCTTATCGTCATAAGTACTGGGTCAAAAAAAACCCAAACCTCTACATGGAACTGGTGAACACAGTAGAATAAATCTGGCGAAATCTAAACACTATTGCAGTAAGTGATTCAAAATTCTTATTGGAATTCGTTGATAGCCCCCCTACTGCTTAAGAACTTAAAAATATCATTTGAACTAGAGATTGATCGACACAGTTGTTAGGATAAAAATCATTACTCCCACCAGAAAGCCATTAAAGAAGCATTATTTTCTAGAAATTAATGAGAAAGAAATATGAATAACAATCTAAAGAATTTAAACTGATCGGCTCACGAAGACAGCAAAGGAGTGTGCGCAGGCTCTGCCGTAGAGTATATACAGGACTTAAAAATAGAATACAAATATAAACTTCCAAACCAGGCATCCAGCTAATTCCGCAGAACTGGCTATGCCATAAAGAAAGCTGTTGAAATAGCAAACGTAACAAAATTATGATTAACATTGTAGGTATGTTCTGACATATCAAAAGCTAGCTTATACTAGCCATAAACGGCAGCCAAAGTTCAGCAGATTATGAAAAAAATCTGGCATCAGCCATCTACAATCTCGCATGATGTAGAGGGTAATTAAATAACTTCAAATTTTCAATGGGTACCATAGTTCATGTGGGGATAGGTCCCAATTAGAACATGTAGGAATAGGCTGGCAAGTCAAGAAGGCAACCCAAGCAGTGTGAAGAAACCAACAAGAATTTTCAATGTTTCATTGGAAGATTTTGTTTGGCGGCATATCTTTCTTGCCCCTGGATAGCCCGTTCCCCATGGTATAATAAATTACAAACTGAGTTAGAAATAAAATAGTAACGATAAAATAGACTCAAGGATTGGACATGCTTGGGTTAATGAAACCCTATTTAAGATAAATTGTTAATTTCACTTACCCGTTTGATGCCTCAAATGCAGTGCAGGTTTTTTACCATAGAAAGTCTTAAACAATTTTAATCTTTTGATTGTGTGCAATATAACGACTTCAGACATGAATATGCTCACTAAACTGGAAAGCGAAGAAAATAGATCCACCTTTCTATATTGAAAGATCTTTTAACGAGCCTTTGATATGGAAATAGATATAACTGGAAATTGTAAGTTTAATACTTAAATCTTATAAATAAGGTAATTATAAAAAAAAAAGAACATACTAACATAAACTTATAGTCTCTAGAAAGTGACCTGTCTTAAGAACATGAATGTCTTCTACCATGGGTTATAACTAAAAAACGTTCTCTCCAGTGGTCCCAATTTTCCTGTTTCATGGACAAGGAAGCCGCCTAGTAATGGTTCTCTGGCTGTGAAGCATTACTAGTCCTTGAGTTGGGTGTCACAACCGTTATCTATTTAATCCTACATTTAATATCAAATACCTTCCTTAAAGAAATGTCCCACAATAACATCAATTTCAAAGTAATCACAACAAAACAATAGGAAGTGATTAACAATAGACTTAAGGTTGTGGACTTAATAGGTTGTGGACTATAAACTTAACAAATAAAAACAAAAAAATAGAAAACAAAACGAGAAAACCACGCACTACACCGAGGAACACGCAAAGAACAACCTTGATCTCCAAGCATACAACCTCGTGGATACTGAGTGCAATAGTGGAAAACTTACTGTGTGTAAAAAAGTTGTAAACTGGTCATTACATACACAGGAATTGTTTTTATATCGAGGGTTTCCATGCTCAACATGTAAGGCAGAACCTGCTGAATATTCAGCAAACAGGGTGGAAAGAAAGAAATAAAGAAAGTAATAGAGACAACACTTATCTGTTAAATTTTTATTGGTTTAGTTATACCCAATTTCGTTTGTATCAATAATTGGTTTATTCTTTTACTTTTATGTACTTTTAATTGTTTTTATTGTTCAGGATACCTGTATTTTTAATCAATTTTGGGTAAGTATTACATTTCAAGTAAATTTATAGTGGAGGTTTGATATGAAAACATTCAGTCAGTCCTCACATTGACTAATTACGGCTGATTGGTTATATATTCCGCCCACTTCATTATTTAAATAAGTTTTCTAGTATTTGTATTACATGTAATTCTTTTGATAAAAATGTAATGTGACCTTTAGGACTTCAAAAGTCAACAAGTTTCTCTGATTTGTGATTTATAAACATATTAACTTATAATGATATAATGGATGAAGTTCAAATTTAATAGCATTAATAAATCTTTCTAAATTAAAAATTTCCATTCAACACTATGTCCAGAAAATACTATTAAATGCCTTTTAAACGTCTCCATTTAATCTCGAAATAATAATAGTGCAGGAGCAGAGGGACACTTTGTACTAGACAAGAAACAACAATCATTGTTTTTTTTTTATAACATCGAAATGAGGAATCTCTTGCCTAAAAAAGAAATCTGACTGGAAGCCACGCTGTGGATTTTGACGTGGGACAGTATCCAAAAGGGTTAAAAAATAAGAATTAATACATTTATTATTCAAACCATTTATTTTTTTTGTTAAAATTGCAATCCATTTGTCGGCATAGTTTCTAGAGTTTGAAAAAAATCATTCTAATTTTTCCTAAATCTTGGAAAGTAACCAGGTATGTTACCATTACCGATGACCCCTTAAATGCAATTCAAATATATTAATTGTAGTTATGATTTACAAAATAACAGAAAAAAAAAATATTTAAGGACAATTACGGCAAGTCTGCGCTGTGACAGTATTGATACACATCGAAAAAATAAATTGGAATTCAATATGATAAATCTATATAGTTCACACAACGATATATCCAAGAGAAGTCTTGGTCAATAAATTAATAGTCCTAAGAATTATAGTTTCGAGTAAAGTAAACACCATTGTTATACAGTATTACCTACTGCAAACGTTATACCCCACAGTAATCGTGACGAAAACGGCTAACCAAGCGTTAAATGTCGCGATAATGCATCACGCCGATGTCCCACTGTTTTACTTTGTCGTGTTTTCTTTCTAAAAGGATTACATGGAAAGGGATTGCCCTTTCTTTTTCGCGAATGTAAAGTTTTATTAGTTCTCTCGTGTTCTTAAACTCGATTATTCTCCACAGTCCGTGAATTCGTTTTTTGCATATTCTGTACATTAAAATATTTTACCAAAGCGTTTATTTTAAGTAAGGGTATATGTAGGTTTTATGTATAGTAACTTTGGACGTAATAACAACCAATTTGTATAAAAAGAAAAAAATAATGTTTTTTTCTAAAATATTAGGTTTTCTTTCATTATTTTAGATAAAATGATTACAAAAATATTAAATTAATGATTTTCTAAAATATTATTACAATTGAACTATTAAAATAAACAAAAACGAATACACAAATACTATTTACTTAGCAGTTATGATACCCGTGGCATTTTACGCCATTTCCTGCTGAGTAACATGGACACCCTTTTTAAATTACATATAAAAAATTCCTGAAATAACGGAAAATTTTGCAAATTTTTACTTCCGGTCTACAATTTTTTGTTCGGTCTCAGTAGTGTTCTTCTGGGACGCAACATACATCTCCGTTTCCGGAATAGCGGAAAGTTTCATAAACAGACTCAGTCCTTCCACGGGTTGTAAACTTCTATGAGGTTTAATGAAAAATTCTTATCTTGTGTGTTAAGTAGCAAATAAAGCTATTCAAAAATTATATCGTTATAGACTGTAGATAAATTAAAAAAAATATATTACTTCTAAAAGTTACAATCGTAAGAGACCATCAATTTGATGTAGAGTGCAGCGAGTTGGCAACGTAATGTTTGGATTTATCAGTGCTGCAAGAATCCTTGATCTTATGCTTTACTTGGACATTTATTTTTATAAAATTAAAATTTATAGGCAACTGCTTTATAGTTCTTCCATAACAAATGATAAATTAAATTGGTGATTTTTTTTAAAATCCTGACATCTTTACTTTTTTTACTATTTTGTTTACTCAGAGAAAACTTGTAAACACAAATACATTAATGTACATGACCGAACCTAGTCCATCGGCAAAAGTGGCTAATATTATAATAAAAAATGTAATGTTTATATCAGTAGAATCTCTTCATTTACTAGTCTTAGACATCCGTAATCGGGTTACTCCTCGAAGTAAATGTCAATTACTCGTGAAAGTTACAGATTTAGTAGCGAACCCTATCTCGGAAAACGCTTTTTTTAAAATAACCCTGATCTATGAGGGCTGAGAATAACATTAGTGCTGATCGGTTAACTGAAAACAGTATCTTCCCCAACTGTGTGACTTTATTGTATTATATGGCAATACTTGGCAGTTATATGAATTCAGGAAATTTTGAATATAATAATGTCCTTTTATTAAATATCATCTGGTGTGCTTTTGCTGCCCTAGATAGCAGTTTTTTCAATATACGAACAGAGGATAGTTTAAAATTAATACATCAAAGTAACTTATTTTTATGTTCGACACGATCACATCCCGGACGAACCACAATTCTGATAATTTATCATTATTATGTCAGAATAATTATCTACACAAGCAAAAGCTTCTAAATGATTTTTATTAAAAGTTAAATTTAGTAAAATATGTTCAATGCAAATTACCGATGAGATTTTTCAGATTACTTGGGAAGTGAGCTAATTGTTATTAAGACAAAAGAGTTGTTATATATGATTTGTGTTACCTGAACAACTATACTAAATATAACTCTCAATATACTTATCTTGTACCTTAAGAGTATCCCAGAAACCACCAACGTCCCTTAATAATTCACCCTCCCACGTCCCAAGACAAAAACTAATAAGTCTTTTTAAACTTTCTTTATAGTGGTATCGCTGTCCAGAAATATGGGCACAACTTTTTATTCGCAAGTTCTGTTGTTTCTAAATTAACGACTGGATCTGCATCGATAAATAATTTAAAAAATCCATCACGGCAAGATGAAAATAAATTCAAAATAGATTGAAAAAAAAATTTACTAAGTCATAGTTTAAAGATATCCAGGTTATTATAATTATACAAACAGTTATGATAGATCTGAAATGTTTTAATTGTAAATTATATTAGTAAATAGTAAGTATTATTATTGACGAATGATGATTTTAAATAGCATTAGCAAGTGTTTTTTTTTTAACTTTTTCGCGGCTCGTATATTTTTAATAAAATTGAAAAACAATACGTTTTGAGAAGTGGAATCTATCAATCTTCATCATTGTCAAAGCAAAGAGGCTAATGTGAAGCCCAGAAAAAAGTAATAACCAGTTAGTTAAATTTTAAGCATACATATTTAATATTTTTTTGTTTAAATTATTATTATTTTTTTTGTACCGTTTAAAAACCCCTTAA
>NW_025776688.1:0-54357 GCF_021130785.1 Homalodisca vitripennis
AATGGGTGCAGCTCATAACATTTAAACGGCAGTATTCAATATATTTACCACAATTTATACGTCATTGAAAATTAAATGATTTTTCCAGTTAAATTATGTATTTATTCGTAACAATTATTTTAAGTTCAAAACTCTGGTTTATCTATTATTACTGTTGCTATATATTTCTTACGTATCTCTGAACCAACTGGTAAGTAGGCTGAACATTTTATTTACTTTGGTAAACATAAAACCTTACCAGTTTTAAAATATACTACATTTTAAGCATATATTATAATTTTAACATATGCCCTAGTTTATATGTGTTTACATTTGCAAAGAACATAATAAATCTTTCATATACTTAAATTACATTGGGTTTGGCTTTTAAAAATTACACTTTATATGGACGTATTTTATAACATTAATTTATAATTTAATAATATGCTTTATAACAATGTGCCCTGTGTCCTAATATTATGTTTAAAAAACTTTTTAGTTTCAAACATGGTACATCGTGTTCCTTCGATTTAAAATACTTTAAATAGATTCCTAAGGTGCTAGTTAGGGCGCTTTAATTTTCTTTTCTGTCAACTTTAAACGTAATCATAATATATGTTTGAGGTCGCCTTAGCTGGCTCACTCTAAATACTTTTTATATCGGGCCCAGAGTGGTACATAAGGAGCCTAAACCATGTTACTGCTCTGTACAGTTGCAATGGCCAACACATCCTGCGTACCACAGAGCAGGTGAGCAGAAAACCTCTCTTTGTCTCACAACTCAGCTTCACCACAAAAGTTACAGTTAATAAAGGAATTTGTTGAATGAAGTAAGAATTTCAACAAAATTGTAACGACATATCTTGAAATAGAAGGTTTTTGAGATCGCAATTGAGACAAACGCAGAATAATCCGAGGCTATGCTAGGATATGGAACGATCAAGAGGTATTGCGTCATCATGAGCGGACGGCTGTATAACTAAACAAATACCTGTAAGCAGACAAAGGAGAGAATGCCATGAGGTTGGCAGAGAGGGACGACAATCACCTCCAACCTGTTCTTTATTTCTCTCTCTTTTTGAGTGTATTTTCGTGAATCCAAACTCTTTTAAAACTGTGCAGGCAATAAAAAGTAGTTATATGTTTATTATTAAACATAATATTATTTATGTCAGAAGTAATAATTTCTCCAGTCATTAATTCCATTCCCTATTTCAAAGTCCTCCTTTTCGTTTACTAGTTTTTAGAACGCTAAAAAAAACTCTCACGATTATTAATAGTAAAATATAATTCTTTATTATTTCAACTTATTTAATCACGAAAATAATATAGTTTACAATCAAATAAAATAATATTGTTATTGCCAGAACATTATATAACGCACGGCAAAAGTCAATCTTTTTTTTTTATATTTTACTTGCTAAAATTTCGTCATACACCCCACATTATATCTCATTAAAACATAAAATTTGAACCTTCATTTATTCGTCAATAATTCCCTCTTACAGCGACGGATTCAGTCGATATTTGTAATTGGTGGTCTTTTAATGATATTCTAAAAACTCGTCTATATTATAAAATGTTTGTGACTCTAAAAAAGCGTTTCAAACGAGTTTTTAAACATCACTTAGGCGTTGGAACCTTTTTTATTGAATATAGTAATTTGTTGACGAAATGAACACCAGCCTGTGAAGGCAAGCGTTCATCAACCACCGTTCTGTGTCTACCAGTTCGGTAGTTATCTCTGCCTCTCATACGCATATATGTCTCGGCCATTCGACATGCCACATTTAGGCATAAAAAACAAAACCCCTATACCCTATACTAAACTTTAAACGATATAATTTAAATACGCATTGATACAACTTTAATGTGTATAGAGATGTTATACTTTACTTCTGACATGTGTTTTTCATTAATTAATGAGCAATGAGCAAATTTAAACCTGCATAAGTATTAGTTTCTAACGGCTGACGTATAAAAATTATGTATTTAAGTGTTAAAGTATAAGTTCAGTATCGAAATATTATTATTTCACCCTGCCCATGTTTTTCTTTTCTGAAGGAAAAGCAAATAACGTATTATGTAAACGATTCATAGCCAATTTTTGCTTAAACAGAAATATCACATTTGATACTAACGTTTCAATTGCAAGCACTGCCATTTCGGTCTCACTATTAAAATATTTCTATAATAATGTAATATTTGATCATTTCATACATAAGTTTGTTACTACAGTACAATTATGAAAATGAATTTACCTTCCATACAATACAAATAATGAATCTAAATACTTACATATTGATGAATACGGGAAAAACGAAATAGTCTACTTTCCCGCTTTAATAATACAAAACAATATTATTGACTCACCACATTAACAGGCTTCACACACCTTGTTAGGAGGTGCACATCACAACAGAACGCTATTGTGTAGACTGGATTAAACTGCTATATTATTGGAAGTTCCCGTTTTTTGTTCACATAATGGGCTAGCCTAGGTTACCAATACACCTTTTCCAAATCCAAAGAAGCAAGTTTAGGATAGGGCATTGACTTGCTAAAATAAATTAGACAAGTGATATTGTTCTACAAATGAGGGACTGGTATAGAAGACCACACGGCTCGGTCATTAAAAAGACTCTTAATTCGAGTCCTTAAATAATTGAAAAGAGGTTTTTCCTTTAAAATGGATTTTAAAAAAGTATAATTAACACCTTTTTTTATATTTTTATAAAGAAACAAGTTTATCCTGCAAATATTCATTGAAAAGTGAAACGAATATTCTGATACATTACAAACACAGCGAAGCTCTTTCGGAAGAACAGCTTTCTTCATTATTAATATGTATAAATAAATTTACTGCTGAGAAAAACCTACTCGGATGGAGTCTCCACTGTAGTAGTGTCTTTAAAGGGTTGATGTGGCTAAAGAACCTCAATGTGCTTATTAGTTTTCGAATGGTGGAAAATCGTACCAACGGAGCTGCGACTTTAGTACCGACTTTCAGGTAGGTTTCTTGGCCAAAAGAAAAAAATACGTCTTTTTAGATTATGACTCATCTATAATAACCTAACAAAGGAGCCGGAGCTCTGGTAAAGTTTTTTAGCAACATGCTGTGGCTAGAGACAAACAACGTGCTATTAATTTCTGACTTTAAAAAGTTGACCAAATGTTTGATCGTAGACTAAAAAGGATTTATGGGAGGTCTTTAGAATATAGAAATATTGAAGTACCTATGCAAGTGCAGTAATAAGTGCCAAGTCCACTTTAACCATGTGGTGACAGCGTTGGTAAATGAATGAGTAAATTCCAGCGGACCATATATACCAAACAAATCCGAAGGCAATGAATCCAGAGAAAGTTTTGAACAAAGTCATCTCAGCTGCATTAAAAGAACCTCGAGCTTTGAATTAAATAAATGAATCTTATACCTCTCTAGAAACTAGTAAATACTTGGCAGATGCGATTTAAATATAGGAACAAAATAAACGTGGCTTATTGAGCTCATCCTAATACAAGTTATTGTTGCAATATAAAACTGCTATAACTCCTAAACCACACGCGACGGTATCTTTAGTGATAAGAGTTCAATACAAATAAACTCTAATGATATGATTGAGAAACCAATATGCTCTTGGTATAGAACTATCAAAAGGTGGTTCATAGGCTGCTTTAAAGCCGTTGGTCCCCAGGTTAAGTTTTGACAGGGGTTTTAGCCGTAACTTCCCCTGGTTAAATAAGACATCTCTACATCTCTATCCGTGGACTTAAATCCGACATGAGATTAATCCTTAATTTGTAGTTTAGGGCCCAACTTTGGAGTGTTGTATGTGGGAATTATTGATGGAGATGTGTAAGAACTAAAAAAAAAATGAATAGAGTATAGAAAGAGGCCGATCCGACAAATACGAATAGGTAAATTCTAGGACTACCATTATGTGGTAATGATATGAACTGAGACCTAATCAATGTTACTTTTAAACAAAGCTCTGAGGAGCGGGCATCGTGCGGAGGCCTAAAAAATAGAAGAAGGAACTATTATCAGTATAATAGCGGTCGAGAATATAAAGCCACAAACACGACATATCTAGTGCACGGGAAGTATTTGGTTTAGCCTTACTGTAATTGAAGGAGGATTGCTGCTGTGAAAAGTATGAAACTTCATTTACTACCTTCACATCAAGATCACATGGGTCTACAGTAAGATCCAATGGCGAATAGACAAAGCGAAGTAATTATAAATAAAATGGGTATAACAAAGCTATGAATTATATAACCCTTTCCCTACCCCAGGTATCTTTTAAAAATACAAATTTCCGACTTTACCTAATCAAGATGGGAATATTATGAAAATAGTGTAAACTAAGTCGAAATCGGGACAAGAGCAACCCAATACCTTTCGCAATCTAAAAATAAAGTAGAGATTCTGATATAATAAATAATATTGGTTTTGCTAGGTATCACAGTATAAGCAGAGATGGTGCCCAAAACTAAGAAATTTCAGGTTTTCATAATAAGACCTTTGTTGAGTTGAAGGTATATAATAAAATGTGAACTTATACATACTAATTATTATTCACACTAAATGAACTTCAAAAAAGTTGAAATGGGTTAAATTATGTCAAAATCGCTCTAATGGAAAGAGGATTTAATAACGTTTGCTTTCAAAATTGTTCCTCTCTTCTGCGCATATTGGTAAGTAAATCTGCTTAGATTCTCTCCCAATGACTTCTTCATGTAACTTTGTGTTAACCGTTTACATTGAAACTCTGAGTAATATGATGTGACAGTTTCCAATCAGGTTACAGCTTGCAACTTAGTTAAGGATGTAGTCAATTAAACAATTGGCTGAGCGATATCAAAGCTTTACTGTCTACACGAGGTGATAAAAAGGTTAATTTTAACCGTTCTGTCGTCTGCATGATATATTGAGAACATAGTTATACCATCTGGATTTTGCGGAGCTCATTTAAAGCCTCTTGGCTTAATTACACATTATATCCTTTGTCTCTTGTGAGAATTAATGTTTTTCTTTACGATTGTCTTTCCTCAGGACATCTCAAGAATGAAAAAAGCTATAAACAGAAAATACTGTACTTTACCTTAGTACCTCAGGGAATCTGGTTTACGCGACACGTGGTGTAGAATACTTTATTCGACATAAACCAGTAATGCTTAAGTTAAAGAAAGTTAAAGATTTATGTGGCAATTTAGTTTTATGCCTAAAAATAAAACAGATAATAATTTTAGTTTAATATATAGTTTTTTATACACTTATATTCAATATGTATATATCCAGGGTCGAAAAGAAACACACTTCACAAATCGAAAAGCGGGTTCAAGGCGTTTACAAAGAGCTTAATAGCATTGTGTTCGAACAAAAAATAAGCAAATCAGGGTCATCCTACTTGGATATTTTTGAATAAATATTGGGTAGGGCAGTGACAAAAACACCCTACCGTCCGATTAGCTGATGTCACGTGAAAAAATCTGAATTTACTACATGAGTCATTTTAAATTTCCTGGGCCGATTGGGAGCAATCACCCGAATTTACGTCATCGCTTATACAGTGTAATACAGCAAACCTATATAGTAATAGATAAAGTATTATTTAAATTATATTTCCTATTACAAAAAGTAGAGTTGTAAATATTATACAAGTGCATTGTTACTTCTTAAAAAATGTGTGTAATATCTATCATTACAGAACTCTTAGCTTTTATAAACCATTTTTTGAATCAGGGTTTAATTTGTAATAATATGAACAGAGCTAAGAATTTAATTAAACGAAGTTAAAACTAGTGGGGGAAAGTTAGCAAAAATCTAAATGCTAGGAAAAATGCCCGAATGAAGACTTTAAAATAAATAATTTACTAAGGAATAATACATTAAACCCTATTATATTAATTCAAAGATTTTGAAGTTGAATGACCTCAGATCAATAAAAATCTTAACATTGGTCCATTCAATTTTAAATTCTGGCTTTCCAAATTATTTCTTAAACGATTTCCAATTTGTCTCTCAAAGTGGTGTGGATAGAACTCGCTCTGGTTCGTCTGTGCTCCGCATGCCGTTGCACAGAACTGCTGTATATGATATAATTGAAATATGATCCGAGCCTACAATATTGTGTGAAGCCATGCAAAATACAATGGTGTAACTTTTCATCATTGCTTGGAGGCTAAACCTTTTCTCCTAAATAGTCAGCTTTTTCAAGCTCTTTTAGTAAGCCTAGTTATAATATAATAAAACTAAGTTATCCTTATATCGTTAGTTCTGAAACAAGTTGGAACGAGGAAAAAAGTCATTTAGCCTTATTACACACATGAGTTCAACCTAAAACTCTGGGTTCAAAAGAAGATAGAGGCATTGTGGCATTTGTTCGACTCGATAAGGTATTCTGCCAGGATCTGTTACCAAACGGTATTATTACAACCCCACATTGTATTTAAAACCTCAGTTGTCAATTTGTTTTAATTATATTGTAAACACATATTTGGTTCAGAATAAGATACTTTAGGGGCTAAATTTTTTTTATTAGGCTACTCAAAACAAATATTTCCATAACATATCTCTTTTTTATATAGGAAAGATACTTTGTGTCATAATTGATGCTTTTTTATATGAAATAACAAAAAAAAAAAAAAATATTATAATTACATAATGTAATACTATGAACACTTACCCCGAGTAATGTACAATAATAACATTATTTCAAAGGAAAATATGATCCCTAAGACATAAAAAACCTTTTAAGCGTTTGTTATAAATCGGTCAGTAAATACATTTTAGCTCAATATAATGTATGGTAATAAACTACAAATAATTTTAAAACATTTAATAGAATATTAACAATGATTCGAATCCTAGTGGTAAAAACTTACAACAACGGAATACTAAATAAGTTGCAACGTTTATTACAAATATATCTAGACTGTCTATTTCAATAATAATACTTACATATATACTTATTGAATCATTTAGTGTTTTTAAATTACTTATTATTAATAGACATAAATAGACAAATAAGTAAGATTCCTGCATCTATCACAAAATATAGAAAGTTTTGATAACACTCTAATTAGGGTAAACATGCCACTTCAGGATTACGAGACTGTCATGTAGGCTGTAAAACTCTAAGTATCTGTTCTGATCTCGTAATTTCTAAGTGTTTAAGAATTTAAATCATGTTTGAGTACAAAGGTTTTAAAAGTATTTAAGAGATTTGTATATATTATGCTTTATATAGCTAAAATGTAAGAATTTGCAGGGAATATTTACCATCACAGTATTCATTATAATACCATATTATATAAAATGTTTATTTTCATTAAAGATAATTTTTTCCAACTTGTCAACTCGCCATTTGAACCTGACCATGAACAACTTAATTTTAAGAGCCCCTCACCATCCAGGAGGAAGGTGAGGTTGAGGAGGTGAGGATATTAAAAGAAAAACTTAAGTAGCTCTGAAATCGCAACAACGAGATCTTCTTGCGCTGAGAGCACTTGAGTAAAACATTGTAATATTAAGGCGGGATGGTATTAAAATTTAAAATCATTTGTTTGTTCTGATGTTCATTTTACATGTTTTACACAGTTTTATGTCAGAAATATGTAAGATAATTAAAACTCTTAGGGATTTGGAGCTTGCTTATTTGCGGATATTAGATATGCTTTTAAACACTGTTGATCATAAAATGTCTTGTGTTATGTAAAAAAACTAGAGGAAGTAGCCTACAGTTATCCAAAGTTGTCTATATAAATTAGAATAAATGTGTCAGAATCAATTCATAGTTAATTGAAATTAAGTAAATCCAGCAAGGAGTAGTGTATTGGTCTGTGTTTTGGTGCTATTTAAACTTTTATTTACACGAATGAGTTTCTTAATAGAAATGTTCAAAGAAAGGTTACTTCTTTTGCTGATGTAATGCTTATGTTATGTTGATTAACACTGATACCATTCAATATTATAATAATTTTTAATTTAAGAGCAATTCTGTCGTCGTTATAGAAAATAGTACCCTAATAAAAACTATATATAATTACAACTCTTCTTGTTTAGAAAATAAAACCCATTCCGACACACAAAGAGCTAAAAAAAGAGTTTGGCTATCTTCAAAAATTTAAATTTCCGCTCATAATAAAATTAAGTTAACTAATACTTCTTCAAAACTAATTTTAAATTTTGTTTTAAAATGTTATCCTATATCTTTAATAATTATTTTACATTGTTATAATTGAATATTAACATTAACACTGTTTCAATATTGAAATTAAATACTTAAGATACTGTAACAAAGATAAAATATATTAAAAATATACAAAAGTTACTCTAATGGTCAAAATTTCCACAAGTCAAAAGAAAGCTTTAAAAATTTACTCTGAGTCACCTGAATTCAAACAGTTATGTTACATATTAATTTAATTAATATATAATTTCCAATAAGAAAAGAGATTCAAGAATGTAGTTATGCTACATTTTAATTTAACAGTATTCTTCTGACTTTAAGTACCTAGTATTCTCCAGACTTTGAAAGTACACGGAAGTTTTTATGAGTCTAAAATGCAAATATTAAAATACAATTATTTAACGGAATCAGATAACTACATACGGTTCATGGCAATTGGCGTTGCTGCCTAAATGAGTGGACCACCTTTTAAGAGATATGCAGATACTTCACTATTCTTTCGTAAACTAAGACATTTCATCAGTTTGGGCCCGGAGTGAAGGGTATGATGGTAGGGAATATGGAGGGGTAGGTGAGGTGCTGAGAACCCACTCACGGACAGGATTCAATAATAAAAAACAATGAGGTTCGTCTGTTAGTATCAGTTATGGTTTTGGCACAGCCAATGGCATGCTGTCAGGCACAAGACGTTGCCTTTTCCAAATAAATGGGCCCAGACATGAGCCTTTTATCAATAAAGTATATTCTATGGTGCATACTCCCCCTCTTCAAAAATCGTCAACGGCGTCATGAGCTCCTAAAAAATTTAAACACACGCATTCGTAATATAAAAAAAAAATTATGGTTGCCTGTAAAGTCGGTTTTACGGGCGAAGACTTTACGTGACAACGTCTTTTTCTCGGTAGAATATTTATTGATATGAATATTATTAAATTGCACAATAGGAACAAGGAATTGAATGAAAATAAGAATTGCACAAATTTTAACTATAGAAATAGGCTATATTTTGTTTAATAAAACATTGTACATAATTTGAAATTAATTAAAATTTGTTATTGTAAATGGTAAAGTTGAATAAAACATTTACTAAAATTGGAATTTGAAATTCTTGCTAAACACAGTTAAATTTCTAACTCCGCGCGTGGTGATTGGTCGGTTTAGTTCGTTTGTTTGGTCGCACTGTTATGACAGGTTAGAGGTTATAATTTGTTATTTTAATTGTTTGACTAGCAATACGCGCTGTTTCTTCTCAATCGACTGAATTACGATTGATTGCAGAGTGATTTAAACTAATAATTTACTTAACACTATCAACATTTGTCAATAGTATGACATAACCTATAAACTCAGTTTCTCAACTTTTGTGTCAATCTAACAATTAATCAATCAATCATAGTTTACGATAATGAAATATCAGTGTACAGTTATTTACCTTTATTGTTGTAGTTGTTGTAAATGACGAATCTAAGCACTCCACATTTTCACGAATAAACATAGTTATCTGCTTTATCCCGTGCGGCGGACCCACAGTTATCTGCTTTATCCCGTGCGGATCCCGTGCGGCGGACCCACTGGACGGGCATCGTAACGTTACCGGGCGTTACACTTTTTCATGAGTGACTCCGAGCCGCAACCTAATTTAAGACGTTGTCACGTCAAAAAACATTTCCTTGTGTTTATTTTTGTAAAGTGGTGTACAAACATGTTCTTTCTCAGCTACTGAAGAAAGGTCTCTTGAAAATTTCCACAGGCGTTGCACGAAGCCATGGATGCTGCACGGAGACGTAGGTGCTGCACGGAGACGTATGTGCTGCACAGAGACGTAGGTGCTGCACGGAGACGTAGGTGCTGCACAGAACGTAGGTGCTGCACGGAGACGTAGGTGCTGCACGGAGACGTAGGTGCTGCACAGAGACGTAGGTGCTGCACGTTATCGCTGGTGCTGCACGGAGCTGCAGGAGTACCCTTCGTACTGACTTGTGCGAATAAAAGACGGTTAGGGTTGTCCTTCTGACCTCGATTTAACTCTGTATTTAACAATTATTACAGCCGGCGTGGGATTAATAAACATAGCTCTGACCAAATACAATAATATTTGCATACCCTTTATTTCTGTGCAGTGCTGTCAGTGTGTACTTTTCAAGGGTGGATGATTAGTATGTGAGGATTGAGGATATACAGACTTGTATAAATGTTGTTGACATAAAAAACACATTTATCTTCTTCGCCGTATGTTTCGGCGCGCGTAAGACGCAACAAAAACAGATATTTTAATCACCATGCCATCTTTATAGATATATATTTTATTATTTAGTTTTCTTGTTCAATTAATTTTATTTTTGAGGCAAAAGAAAAGATTGTTAACTATCCACTTTGTAAAAATTCTTAAATTCTAGAGCACTCTAAAAAAACTTAACATAGTTAAATTTAAATTAAATATGACCATAATTACGTAATTATATAATTAATTATTAAGGAATACAGTACAATATCTGAACTTTTGTATATCATTTAGATATTCAAAGAGAAAATAAAAAAATTCTTATTCTTATTTATAAGAATAATTAAGCACTGCTGTTTCTTAACATTGTATGAAAATAAACTTCATAGTAATTCAAACTCTTACTTTGGAATTCCGTACAGTGGAATATTATCTAAGATTACCATATTGTTTGCAGTCAATCGCAACACAACGAAATAACTTTTCACTAATATCATGCGGTTAAGCTTTTTTTTCCTATGACCGCAATAAATGCTCAATGGGGGACATTTATAATCTGACAGTTTCTTTAAGAGCAGTAATATGTTTTCAATACTAAATAGTTGTAAGCTCGTGTTGTCATTTTTATAATTTTTAAAATTGTTTGCTATTGTGTACTCGTAGATTAAAAAGTGTTTCTGTTACGTCCTTATAAGCCATAATAAATTTAGGAATATCCATTATAAATTTAGTTTCAATTATAAATCGTCAAAGTAACTTATTTTAACTATTAATATAAAAATCTCCTTCTTTATATTTGATAATAAATTTATTTTCTTACTATTAAACTATTACACAGTTTCTCTAAAGCGTTATATTTTTTAAATACTGAGTTGACATAATATAAATTAAAGTAAATAATAATGATAAAGTTAATAACAACAATGTGGTCTGCACAGAGGTGTTTATTTAATATTTAATTATATGTAATTTCCTCATATAAATGAACCTATTAACCTTTACAGATACGGAAATGTGGTACTTTTCATTTCATCAAAACACTGCAATACCTAAATGTTATCTTCAGTACGTCCTCGATATATTGTGTCTTCAGATCGTAAAGAATGTTTTTCCAGTCTCAGAATGATAGGCTTCATTAAATCTCAGCCAACTATTACATGTACCATAGTTATTAATTTATTATGTTAATTTGTGTTCTTTTCTGCCCTTATAAGAAACTGGATGTTAGTTATGTAAAACTAAAACTTTAAACAAAATTAAAGTCTATAGGTAAGTTTTTTTAGATAACGAGATTTCTGTCTGTCTGTCTAAAAGCATGATAACTTGCAATTGACAGAAATAAAAATTTTCAGTCCCACGAGTAGAGTAATACGATTTGATAACTCAGAAAATCTATCAATAGCAGTAATATGTAATAGACCACTATATTTGACTTTCAACGAGTAACACAAATTAAAGATCTAGTCATGATTATTTTGTTTCTTAATAACCCTAAAAAATAACAATTTAATCCTGCGTATGATTCTATCAGTATGTGAACTGGGTATCTAACAAATGAAATGAGATATACAATTTCTATGTATCTTTAGTGCAGCTGTTAGAAACTACAATTAGTGTTACATACTGGAAACTTATTATACTGATTGGGCTGTTTGAGATCATTGTAAGGGAGAAAACACATCACAATTAAAACCATTAATCAGGGTTTTAGGATCACAAGTGAGAAGGTAATATTTATTTTATTCAAACAATTTAAATACATACATGTTACCTAATGCTTCTTATAAATACAATAGTTAAATATTTACGCAATTAATTTATTCTTATGTTGTTATTGCGTTTAGCTACATCTCTATTAATTGATTTTTAGATATGAAGAAGCTCCTGACAGGTTTATCTTCCATATATTTTATATTCCAGTTGCATGAGAAGTGATATACGGCAATAACGCCAACCAGTCAAATAACTTTATCCCTCTGTGATGTAAAGATTAATTTTCTGATTCCTTTGTAAGTGATTAAATATGTGAAAGTTTCATGCGAAATATATATAGATTTGATCACTTACAAAGGAATCAGAAAATTAATGTTTACATCACAGAGGGATAAATGTATATATAGATCAACAAAATTTCAATTCATTTAAACAGAAATTATTATATGCGATATGTATCGTTCCAAATATATCAATTTTAAAATTTAAATTAAGTTATGTATAATTAAACATTCCAAATTACCATTTATAAAATATCAGTATTAGTGCGTGTATCTATCTGTAAAATACAATATATGTATATAGTGTAAAACTATATATTGCTCTAAAATCAGGTAGTGAAAATCCGCAAAAAAATACGTTATCAGCAGAAATGTAAAGCAATATATATTTTAGTAATCTTATGCTCTAGTCATAATGTCTTATCAAGTTTTTATTTCTCATTATTTAAGGTATTTTCTCTTCGAAATCTCGTAATTATTCTTTATAGTAATAGACTGGAAATTTTAGAAGTATCCGTCAAAAGTAGCAGTAATGGCTAAAATATTAGTACACCATTTCCTTGATATTTTTTAATGAACTGAAGTTTTTTATTTTTAATAAAAAATTATTATATTTATATTATAGTATTATTTATAACCTTTTAAATTAGTTTTGTGTAAACTAATAATTCCCTCGCAAATAAATCAATATAAGTCAGAAGAAAATATTTCAAAAATGTTTTCCCCTATTTTGAAAACTACATGGACCTCTTATAAATTACTATTTCAGATATAAATTTCAAATAAATTGATTTATTTTCAAAATAATATTTAAAAATTCCAACGATGTCAACATATTATATTTATATGTTTTATATTTATATTATATTTATTAGTTATATATATATATATATATATATATATATATATATATATATATATATAACTTTCTCCTGAATATACCTGAAAGACGTTTATGTTTATACGTTTGTGTTTATGTTTATGTTTATTGTTGATGTTTATTTTCAGTTTCTATTAGTCCCTTTGCGTAACAGTAAATACATTTTAAAATTGTACATTTAATGGAGTGAAAAAAATAATTCATCGAACTACAAACCTAACCAGTTCGTTTACAGCAAGGATTTGAGTCAATTCTAGACTATAATACAGGCCAAGGTCAATATACTTCAAGTAAATACAATTTTTTATCATTGAAAGAGTTCACATTATTTAGCATTAAATTCGTTTTTTAACTCATAAATTTTGTTTATGTAGACATATTGGTGAAACATACAGACGTAAAATCAATATAGTTATAATTTAATTGTTAAACAATATTCAGCCTTTGAATGAACTTTAACTCAAAATTTAAACAGCTGTTTATCGTAATGAAAATGTATATTTCGAACTTACCCTGTTTTATAAATTCTTGTAGAGTAAGTAGAGATAGAGGTGGACTAAGGGTAGGCGTTAATTAGATATTAAGTAGGTATTGGATTTTACATACTAAACATGGACTAATAGCAAAAGTTACTTTAAGGGTTTTAATTGCTATAGATTATGACTTGCCAAAGGTAGGATCTAGAAATGTAGGTGTTAAATTATTTACATTATGTGATCAGTTGCAGATATTATTTAAACTTTGATTATCGTTATCACTCGTAAATTATTTGTTGCGCTTAATCAATGCAGATCTGCTCCATCAATTATTCGTAACTAAATACAGTTTTCTGTTTTACTTCTTTAAGTTGCCGTCATAACCATTTTCCAACAGAATGTTTTATTGTGAAACGTAAGTCGACACAAAAGCTGTAATTATCCAAGTAGATGATGTTACTCCTCCCACACAGGCTAACATTTTTAATAGTAATGGATTCTGGAGTGGTTATCAAGAAACTATCATCTGTCAAAGTGTCTCAGTAATGAGCCTTTGATGAGAATTAATGTACGAATTGTGACAATCTCATCAGCTCGTATATCACTTCAAATGAAGAGAGCGTAGTGTCTAGCTGTATTTGAATATGAATGAGCGTTAATAAACAAGCTGTTTAAATCTACTGGATAAGTTTATGAAATTTAATAATACATTGAATATTTTTGATTGAGTATTTTATAACTTCAGTTAAATAACCGCTTATCTGTTAGATTTTAACAGTTATTGGAAATTCATGAAAAACCGTAAAGCGAGCAATGTCATTAAGTCCTCATTAATTATGTACGCTTTATAAGATTCTGGGATGAAATCCATGGATGAATAGCAGTGACTACACCGACCTCCGATGTGTTTTTCAATCAAGACCGGTTACTGGAAAAATATCATTGTAAAACTGCACCGTTGTGTAAATACCGCAGAAGCGATTTCTGTAACTATATAAATACCAAAGTTTTGTGGTTACCATTGAGTGTGGTAAGGATATCTGCTCCATCTCACCTAACAATGCTGATGTCATTACCATGCTCTACTCACCTTCTCCGACAAAGATAAAGAATTTAAATTTCTATCGTTACATTGATAAAGCATGCTTTATAAAGTATACTATGCTGAAAAATGGCCTAAAGTATTAGGAAGTCTTATATGATATATTTATTATGTGTCAGATGCTAATTATTTCATAAGATTTCTATCCTAAAATTATTTAAAATCATAATTTGCCGGAATCTCAAATGTACGTATTGCATTGATATATGAGTGCGTATGATCTATATATATAAAAATGAAAACTGTTCGTGGGTAACAGCATCACTCACAAACGGCTGGACGGATTCGCCTAATTATATCAATTGAGTAATATCAAATTTGGTTGAAGCACATATTCATCCAGTGTTGAAATCCTCTAATGTAATATGGTAGGATCGTAAACTTTATTTTTTTCTTAAGGGTGAGAGTTCAGATATCTGAAGGTTGGATCTTCTTGTCGAACTTTTATGATGTATGTGAGGCTCTCCCTAGAAAAAATCCTATGTGTAAGAAAATACTTGTGAATTTAATACAGGTTAAAAAGGAAAACCATAGAGAAATAGTATGGACTTGGCAAAAACATTGTGCAAAGTAAACAAAAAACAGAGATGCCATATCTTTTATATAAATCTTACAGTTCTGATATTTCAGTACTTTCCAGTTTTTGGTTACAGTACCTACAGTACTAAGTGTCACGAATATCAAAATCGATTAGGTAAACCTCTTTACATGGGCAATGTCTTTAAATGTTATATTCGTGTAATTTATAAAAACCTAATACCATCAGTATATTTCTATTTGTATGTAAGAATATATACAGTGAATCAAATATTGTTAGCTCAATTCATCTTAAGTCCCGAGTTACATTGCGTAAACTATAAATCGTGTTTTGTGCAAAAATGTTTAAAACTTATTACATTATTAGGCAAATAAATATAAGTAAATGCTTTAAATATGTAGACTAAATATATTATACCAAAAGTCCTGATGTGGCACACTGTGGAATTTCATATCATGATTTAAGAACTTATGTAAAAGTTTTCATTCAATCGCTCTTTTCATTTTCAAAATGCATTTATCACACAGTATGATAAACTTCATAAAATAAAATTGTTATGTTTAATATTATGCTTTTAGTACAATTAATAGCGAAATAAATCAATTAAATAATACTTTTTTCACTCTTTTTAACTTATTTAAGTGTTATAAATTTTTCATACTGAGTATAATGATATAATATCAAATTACCTATTAATTCTTCAATTAATTTATTAATATTATTTAAAAAAATAGACATTTGAGTAAAGATTATAAAAATACACCTCATGGATATTACATTATTAACACATCCTAGGCAATAAAGGCTAAAAACTTTTGTGTTTTAGCTGAAAACTAATGTGTTTACAGTTAAACTAACCAGCCCCAATTGTTTAAACAATTTAGTCGATACTATCTATAATACAAATGTAATTTTGTGACTGGGTCAAGTATTAATTGCTAAGAGAAAGGACGGATGATTTTCATTTTAGCTTTTCTATACTTTTATAGAGTATCTCACGAAATAAAATCGTAACATAAAGCCATTAAAATCTATTCTCAAATCTAGTGTACAAATTATAAATAATAACCATTCTCATTAAAAGTTTATTTCATTGTTATTTTATCCCAGAAATCGTCAAATCGTGTTCATGTTTTATCTGTGAATTATATAACAACGATTTACTGTTTTGTTTATTTATAGAGGGTAATAACTTTGTTGGTCAACTCATAGTAAAAGAGGAACCTGAAAGATTTAAATTTAAACTAGTATTTTCAATACAGTGTCAGGTGATCCAAATAATTCTTCTCGTTGAGACATTTTAAATAAAGCTGATTGCATGTTAAATGTATAACTGATATTTTCAACCATCAATTTTATTAGCGAACTGAACGGCGTTGTACGTAAAGATAAGGGATAAACATGTACACAGTGGTACATTAAGTTGAATAATTGCTCTTGACCAATTCTGCAAGATTAATAAACCTCAAACAATAATTTCAATAATGCTCTTTACGCTGAATTAGAAAAATAAATTTATTAAAAAACAGCGATGTTCCTTAAAAAGATGATCCACATAAAGCGGTATATGTTAATTTATTAATTATCTTGTACAGTCCAATTTAAAATTTAGTTCGTTCTGCAAATCTCTTAATGCAATAATATTTATAACTGTTACACCTGAACAGTATTTTCATGTGCTTTTACTTATGAATACGTTTATGTGTATTCTGGAGAGGGTTTCTTACTTCGCCAGTCGTAATAAACGTTTTTTATCAGAAAATGTTTAAAACCTATTTCTCTTTAGGAGTTGAAACCGTGACCTCTTAGTTACAAGCCCATAGACTTACTATAATAAACTTGGGAGAAGGTAATATTTTTTTAATTATTGAAATAATAGAATAGAAGTAACATGCGATCCAAAATTTTCCACGCATTTCATACTTGGAGGGGAAGATCCCAGGGTCTATGCAACAAATTCAATTCAATTCAATTCAAAACCTTATTTATTTCCAAATAAAGAAATTACAGTTCCATAATAGAGTAATATATACTATAGTAATTTTCAAGTATGATTAAAACATTAACATTACTTAAAATATAGGAAAAAAGTACCCACATAGGCAAGCCTGTGCGTGGGCACGAGTCGTTGAAAAGATAGGTCGACCCACATTGCCGATAAGTTTTAATCATATATAACTCAGATATGTAGCACACTTAACACACTCACGTACATACATAAATAAATAAACCTAGCTCCCATTACAATAGAGCTAAAAAAAAGTAATAAGGTAACGGGGCATAGGCTAGTAACAGACATGAGCTTGAAGTAAAAGAAAAAGAAAATCCTATCTGTAATTGGATGCAATAACGTTCTCCGTTGCCTCCCCTCCCAAATCCGTAAGCCAATTAACCAGTAGCTTCTTAAATATTCCAATTTTTATATTATAAAAATCAGTTAATGGTCTCGGTTAATTTCTAATCAAAATTTGCATTATATAATGAGAATTAGTTAATGTAAAGCTTTTAGTTAATCTATCTGTTAAAATATTTACTGAAACCGAAATCCTAGTTCCGTACCTATGGTTAGTTCGTCTAAAAATTGTGTTATTGTTTTTATACATATACAAAACCAATGTTTTTACATATAGCTGCCTGACCCCCAAAACTCCCATATCATTAAAAAGTGCAGATGATGCATAACGGTTACCTTTACACAGGGCAGTCTTAAGAATGGCTCTTTGGACAACATTTATAGGTTCTAATACTGATTTATAGGCACCACCCCAAGCTATAATACCAACCAATAACATTGATTGACAATAAGCAAAATAAGCAAGTTTCAATTCATTAAAATTTAAAATTTCACGTAGCTGCCTAAATACAAAAATAAATTTTCTTAATTTGTTTTTCATGTAATCTATATGCTCTGCCCAACGCATCCGTTTGTCAAACATAATTCCTAGATACTTATATGAATCGACACTGCTTATAGTGTCACAACCGCATGTTTCACTCGTGAAATTGCCACAGGAATGAAGTTTTAGACTATTTTCATTAAAATCATGATTAGTTCGTAATGAAATTGGCAAGAATTTTGTTTTGGAAACATTTAAAGATAATAAGTTTTGATCAAACCATTTTTTTACTATGGATAAGCCACGTAATGTCTTAGTTTACAAGACAGAGAGTATTATTTAAATTTTACTTAATTTGAATTAATCAATGTAGTTAAGATTATTGCATTTTTGACTCTTAAATAATGTATAAATAATACATGTTCCATAATGTATAGTTGATTTAAATATAATTGCATAGCTTACTGTAATATTTTAATACATTTTTGGTCTTTAGATCGGACACGACTTTAATTTGTATACTTTTTATTAATATGCTTCCATATTTCACATTAAAGACAAGTTTGTACTGTCCAACATTATTATTATTATGGAAGTATTTGTACAGTTCTGTATTTATAACAAATATGTATGTGTATAAGACTGTGCAAAAGCACATTTGTAAAGTACATGCATCTATCTCGTACAGTCATAAATACACAACTGAACTGAAAACGTATATAATTTTATTTCTTGTATTAATAAATTTCAATCCCACTTGACACAAAATTAAAAGAAACACTATTTAGATATTTAGTGTTTCACATTTATAACAACGTGTTTTAAAATGGACAACAACAATTGTAAAAATTGATACTCTCGTCATTACTATACGTTGTAAAGTAATGAATTCATTCATCCTTTCATCAGCGCAAAAAACAGATAGAAGTTGGAGACAGAATTTTCCGGACATTTGCCATCAATCAGTGAAATAAAAAAAATATTTGTTAGGTTAGTTATTTACATGAAGAAGAGATTGCAGATATAGAAAGGTAGTGTTACTGTACTGATTTTTGTTTTCACTGAACGATGGCAAAATAATGTTTCCTTTTCAATACTTCCATCGTCAAAAAGAAACTTCCAACAAAGAAGATAAACGTTGAATGTAATAAATGTTCGTAAAACTCCTCATTGTTCAGAAAGATCTGAGCACACTCTATTACTTCATAATAAATCTCGTATCAATTTCCTACCTTATCGTTCGCGCTTCATCTTCTGTTGGAAAGTTATTCTACATCAGACAGTATCATGTAATCTACTTGTCTAATCTAAATGTTTCTCTCTGGGAAGAAATAATTTTAAATAATAAACTTGGCAAAATAAAGAAGCGAGCAATATTTGCAATTTATATTTAAATTAATTATTTAACTCTGCTACAAATTTATATTTAGTATATTATTTGATACATCCAGAAAGAATATGACAAATTCCTCTACATTTGTAAGCAATTTTTTTCGTAGGACAATTAACAACGAAGCTTTTCTCCATGGTATTCTCTGTAATGTGTTTAAATTCATGAAGTCACAGTCGTTAACAAAGGAGACGATGTCCCGTGTAAAGTTTCTTGGATGACCATTTCGGTTAACTAAACCAATTTAATTAAACTTAACATCAAAACGAATTATGAGAGCCCAGTTTGAGTAACTTGGCCCTGGCATTGTCGAGTTACTAACTATATGATCTGATTATAACATAAATAATACATTTATACTACTGAAACCATAATTCCTATAAACCTATACGGTCATTATTTCGAACCTGTGCTAGATTATTATTTCTGAAGGTGTACCAATTATTTATTATTTGAAACTATGTTTTTTCTAATTTTTAAAAACGTAAAAAAATACACTATGTGTTCTTATATACTAAACTGATATGAGTTCTATCTATAAAATAGTATTATACAAAAAAGTAATAAAATTAGAGTGATCGAACAGTACTATTTATAAGAGATTCTATTGATATCCGCAATGTTTCACGAGGTATTTTATGTCACATCATTGTATGATTCATAAAGAGTAAATAAAATGACTTGATAATTCAATATGATATATTTGACAAAATGTTAATTTTTATTTTAAAAACAAGTGTTTCCGAATAACATTAAATGTTATGTCGTATTAACGGAAGTAAAGTGGATCCAATTAAATTTTAGAGGACGGATTCGCCTCCAGCTGTTGCCTTTTCCGCACTGAACCGACTGATGCATGAGTGACCAATAAACTCGTGAAAAATTGTGGGCACATTTCTGTTATTTCACACTATATCTTGTTTTGAAGTATATTACTTCATATTTTGCCTTTACGCGTCCAGATTGACAGCATTACTTGTGAGAAAGAATGTTAACTTAATAATCAAAACTGAAATAAAGCGAAACTCATATTTTCTATTACAAAATTTTGCTGTAACAGCTATTGTGAGCATATATTAAGTTTGAAAGGATACTAAAGTAATTTTTCAATTAAAAATGCTACAGAAGCATGGAAATATAAAATGTAACTTTCACAAAACTATATTTTAACATCTTTTTGAATTACTAAGTTTTGCATGTTAGTTATTTCTTTGTATTGGTAGTTTCATTACAAGAGGAGAAGTAAATCTTATATATTTGTCATTATATATTAATTTTTTTAATTTTAAAATGTAAAATTGTATGGAATGTACAAATGAACACATTTTTTATAAATTTTTTTAGCTACTATATACATTTTAAAGACAGTCTTCTGGATTTCAAGGTGACCATCTATTATATATCGTAGAAAAAAAACCTAATGATATTATGATACCCCTACAGCTTTAATCCCCGTACTTTCTGGTGTCTTGGAGTATACGCTGAGGCAAAGAACTTATCTCGTCAACCAGACTAGAAAATAATATTTTTAAACTATTGAGATTGTTGTTACTACTACCATTCTGTTTTAATTGATTCTCTTAATTTTTGAATATCAAATAAATATTTTTTCTCTACTCTTGACACCTGCTACTACAACAACACTTGCTAAATATTATGCTACAAAGAACAATGTAAATATAATCCTCACATATCTTTTGATAAGAAGATGTGTTCGAAAAACAGGTGGCTAAAAATAGGTATACATGCGAGTATAAGAAATTAATTCGATAAATCCTTTCGCAGATGTTGTATTGTTATAAACAGAAATAGAAGTTTATGAAATGACTACATTGTATTATAAACGTTGCATTATTTGAAAAAAAGGTTTGTTATATTCAATAGGGTTAAATATGAAAAAGTAAGGGATTTCAAATCAAGAAACATATTCTATACTGTGATTTGTTTAGGAAAGCTTTTTGGAATCGTATGTCACAACTCGGGACCAAAACAGTGCACCAGATGTCCAATATTTGACTGTAAACTTCCTGGCGGTATTTGCTCATGTATATACATACACTCACATATGTGGGCCGTATTTGAGAACTGTACGCATAAGTAACACAGCATTTGAATATGACCGAACAATACTGAGATACTGATTTAATATTAAGAACATCTAATGCTTGATAACAGTTTTTCTTACATTATTGCAGCTATAATTGTAATTAAAAGTTTGTATGTGCCAAATTTAATTTTGCTTACAAAAGATTCTAAGCAATTTTAATGAACTTTGTTAGTAGTAATCCACAGTTTCCGTAACCTATTGTCTCTCTCTCTCTCTCTCTCTCTCTCTCTCTCTCTCTCTCTCTCTCTCTCTCTCTCTCTCTCTCTCTCTCTCTCTCTCTCTCTCTATATATATATATATATATATATATATATATATATATATATATATATATATGAGACAAATATATTTGTAGTACATATACATATTTATATATATATACAATAAATATTGAATCACAAAAATTACTTGCTCCGCCGGGACCCGAACCCGGATCTCTCACTTGCCGGGGTGACTATGCTACCATTACACCACAGATCCCTTACTTTTTACGATTCAATGATATTGTATTTGGCCCTATCTGTGGCCCTATGCGTTTAAATAACTAAACTAACATATGATCGGAAGACCAAATACCTGTCAAACGACAATATTGTTTACATTATTCAAATTTGTATAAATGGCAATATATAATTATATATATATATATATATATATATAAATATAAAATTACATTAGTCCTTCGTATTACATAGTATACAATTACCGCCAATTACATAAGAATATGTCGATCCCTCTTTAGAATTTCCATGATCTAAAAAAGATAATAGGCTTTCGGTCATTTGCCATCGTTACGTGTTAGAAAAAAGATAACACTTCGTGGCTAGCATTGACATGTAACCTCTCCCATAGGTGTAATAAACTTAGTATATATATTATTTATATATACTATATAGTATATAGTATTTGATATTTTAATATCTTATCACTTTTGATTTTATTTTTGCATTAGTCGATCTATTCGTATAATATTATATATAGAAAATTAAACATAATGTGGGAAGGTTGAGTGCTGATAAATTAAATTCGGTTTTGAGAGTTTTTGATTGGGTTTCTCAAAAAACGTATATTTTGAAATGGAGTAAAGCCACGATTGGTTTTCTAACGCAGGCTACACTCCCAAAATGGTTTGATTGAAAAAAATGTAATATTTTCCATTTAAGCAAAAATCCTAAATGTCTAAAATCATGAGAGCAAATATTACGTTCTTCAGAAAACAACGTTTAATTGAATATTTTGTTGAAGTTACAATGTAAATAGTAAAATTCTACTTCAGCCACACAATTTATAGTAAAGTACAAGTGTGTTACAAACCATAAAACAAATAAAAATGTTTGGTAGATTTGTATATAATAAATTATAGTAAACCTAATAACAAAGACTAAACTCTATGTAAGAAAACTAATTTGATGTAAAGTGTAAACAGTAAGTACAAAAACGTTAATAATAATATTAATGTGCTAAATTATATATATTTAATATTTGACTTATGACTTTTTAAATCTACTTATTATATATCTCTTAGATGTTAATATATATATATATATATATATATATATATATATATATATATATAATTATATATATATATATATTATATCTTGATTATAAATAAGGTTTATATTAGACGTCTATAATATGTATACTATTGTTAATTATTGATTAAAATCTAAAACTTTGAAAATTGTTTTTTAATCAAAGTCTTGTTTTTAAGTAATTGTAAATACAAAATCTGGCTATTTAAATTGGCCTAATGATACTAATTAAGAAGAATTTCTGCATATCTGCACGGCACATGACAGCGAACCCAATACCTCTCCTTGTCAAAAATTATATTTATATGTGTATATATATGTATATATATATATATATATATATATATATATATATATATATATATATATATATGTATGTATAATATACAGGTATATACTTAATTACTTACGTTTTACGATTTTATTATTTTATTAATTACCGTGTTTGTCACATATCGGTTAAAATAAACTATGATATTCTGCCCTCTCACCACAAATACCAAGTTTGACGGTCGATTTCTTTTTTAGGAAAATCAGCACGTCGATTTCAACAAAATCTAGGTCATGGACCTTTAAACAAAATATTCGTATCAAATTTCACTACAACATATATTTTATGAAAAAGCAGCAATCCTCTCCCCGACGCTATAATACTAAAATAAACTAATACCCAAGATCTTTTTGTATTCCTAATAAGCGTTTCATTTAAAGTCTTTACTTAGCTCAAAACACATTTCTCTTAAACTACCCATTGTACCAGTTAAAAGTTGATTTAATTACATGACTTAAGAAAATATCCTTCAGGTTTGAGCACAGCTCTTTACTCTTGTTCTGTGACGTCACAAACATAATTGTATAGCGTCATACTCGTCCATCAACCCTCAATAAAAATAGTCAGTTTGATAGTAAGTCAGTTCCCTATGAACCGGTATCGTATATCTCACCGGAAAAGTTTTAGATGGTGTGGCATGTTAAACATATTTTGTTTCAGTAATTTAATTTTGTACAGCTTAATTAGGTAATTAAATAATATAAAGCTATATTAGCACATATAAATAATATTAATCGGCACTGATAAGTTTGTGACTTATGGTGTAATCATAAATTATCAATCTTAAATATTAGATGGCATTAAACAATATCATCCTCTATGAATCAAAATAAAATCTGTGTTTTAGGGTATATAATAATCCACTTAGAACCACACAAACCAGTTCCAACTATACAATTTTCTTTTCCAATTGCGAACGATAGGGTTTGAAAAAATACATAAATTCAATTATAGTTAGCGGTTTTTTGTTTCAGTTTTGTTACTTTCACTATTTTTGTTTACAAATTAATTTTCCATTTGTATTAGTTGAAGTAATTTAAATTCTATTAATTTAAATAATAATTTGTTATTAAAATAACCTATTTAAAATTGTCTCTACCCTCCTCCAACTTTCTAGAACATCTTATAAAAATCACGTGTATGATTCAAATTTCCAATTTTGCCATATAAGGTGTTTTTATGCTAACGATTAAGGTGTTTCTTAAGGATTCATTCATGTCTCTTTACAATTGCTTTATTTAATACTTAATACGTTGTATTTTAAAAAATTCAGACCTTTCCTACGATTAATTTCCTTTACGATTCAGATTCTTAGTAGAACAATAGTTTTCATTTTAAAGCTTGTTATATTGGAATAGGGATAGCGTCAAAGCCGTATGATATCACTGCAATGTACATTTGCACAATAGACGCATTGAACGGAACAATGTCTTAGAAATACAATTGTTATACAAGTTTAATATACTGTCTCTCTTTTTACTATAAGCCTTTAATAATTATTCTTAATAGTGAAACTACAACTATTATAATTCGTTTTGATATATTTGAAACGAACAAACATGAATTAAACTGTTAATATATTAGATTAGTTAAATAAAATTGTTAAATATATTTAGTTACCTCATTTAAGATATAATATTATCGACGAATACAGGACAATTACACCCGCTTTTAATTAGGACTACAGATTAGGTATTATAACTTATGGGAAAGTAGGTATATTATTGATTACTGGAAGTAATGTTTACAAAACAGAGTGCAATGAACAAGTTACAGACGAGAACGAATGTGTTTACAGCTGATTCCCCTGCGGAGCCTCGCCTTGCCTCATTTGTATTACACACTGACTCATTCCTCCTGACATTGTTGAGGTGATTCGCCTCAATACTTAACACTGTAAGTAAATACAACTATTGGAATATTAATTCTGTCCTTGGGACACATTCAGTTCGCTTAGATATTATGCAAAATGTTGGTGGTTCAACAATAACTAATTATGCAATAAGTATTTCACCATTTAATTGCAGTATTCTCTTAAAATGTTAAATGTTTCAAATAATACATTTTAAACATAAACACGTAATTTATAAAGATTTTGGTAGTCTGGTTTATTCTTAAAATGTATAGTTATCATTTTTAAACATGGCTTTTTATCACGGAATATTTAAATGAGATGAATATATTATTGTGGGAATCCTATACCTAAACAAGATTAATTGTATATGTATATATAAATTATATTTACGGTAATATATTGAAGTCGAACTTCATATGACTTATATATCTACATTATTGAAACAGGACTTACCTTAAGGTGATTAAAAATGTATATCCATTATAGACCTACCCACATGTATTACTTAACATAAAATCATCAATCAGAGTAGAGCAGTGAAGTCTCAAATTCATTGAAGTTTCTAATTACTTCTCTATATAATATATACTATTAAACCTATTTATATAAATATATTCCTTATTTTAAAAGATATAAACAACATATAAGTTATTAAAAGTTTTTATAAAAAGAATAAACTTCAAACATGAGAAAACGTAATAGAGCCATTTATATCAATCAATGAAAAGACTGAAATAAACTCTGTGCAATATTCATTTTAAAGAATATTCCTTAAAATTAATATTGTATATAAAACAGTAATATTGTGAAATACATATCAATCGAAAAACATAGGTAGAAGTAATGACATAATACATCTAAATGATTAAAAGATATACAGAATACAACGTAATTACTTAATTTAAAAATATATAACTGAATCTAAAAAAAAACCCTCAAGCCAATCGGAAGAAAGGGAGTTTTTACATATGGTCATCATATCTAAAAGTTAAATTTAATACGCATTATTAGTTTAGATTGTCATTCGAACAACACTGATAGGGTAATAACTTTCAATAGTGGCATGTAATATAATCACATTAACAACTTTAGTAACATAATCTTGAATTTCTATAAGACAAACATTTGTATAAACACGTACAAAATTTCTTAATTTTTTTATAGTTAATCCAAAATTATATTTTTTTTAAGTATTCCGTTTCTGAATATTTCACTTGGATAATTTAAGAACTTCAACGGCCTTTATCCTCAAACCTCGGAACCATCGAAACATAAGTAAAATTAAATGTTTCTTGAAATTACTTGAAGCTTTTAGGAAAGGCGTCAAATCTAATTTCTGTAATGAAATCCCCTAGACAGAAGCTTTGATAATAATTAACATTTTCCAAGGGTCTATTAGTTAACACTAACTTAATAGCCAAATATTACCAACTATTTGGAAACAACCAAGCTACTTGAAAATATTATATATCAACCAACTTTATTCTTTAGTTATCATGTTCACAATTATTCCCGAAATTTAGTATATAACTACGTAAATAACTTAGGGATAAAAAATATTATTATCATAAAAAATGTATTTAAAAAACAACTATGCAATTGGTGCAATATATATTTAATGTAAAGTCTTCAGCAAAAATTTATTAAAAACAAGAACTGGCAGAAGATTTAAATGCATAGATATTTAATGAGTGCAATTTGGAATTGTAGTTAATACTAATAGTTAATAACTAATAATAGTTAATGTATGAAATTTAGCAAATTGGATATTTATAATATTATCATTTTTTTTTTACAAAGATAAGAACACCAAATAATATTTTGTCGTTAGTATTTGATTGTTTAAATATGAAAAAAAAATACTATTTTTAAAATTTACACTGCTAAAGTGACTATGAATAGTTAGAGACTAAACAGGCGCCCTGCCTATTCTGCATTCAACGTCTAATAAAATTTAACTTAAATTCACATAAATGGGGTATTTGAAAATTTATTAATTTTTTAAATAAAAAACTTTACCAAAATATGTCCATTTATTGGCAGCTTAATCAAGTTTACCATCGATTTATTTATTTATTTTTTTTTGTATCAACGGTTACACAATTTCCATTCAATGACAAATTATAGACTCAAGAATACTTGACTACTTACTTATTAATTATATTATATAAAATAGAACTTATCAAGATAGTCTAAATAAGTGACAGACACATTGATAAGGAATATAAAAAACAACTAAAATCCGTAACAATAACGAGTAAATTAAATTAGTAACAAAAAGCAACTAACAATTGGACATAAATTACGATCAGTTTTAGGAGAACTTTCCCACTTTTTGAATTTCTGTATGTGGCCCTTTAAAGGCGCCACCAAGCACTTTTATTCTGCTCCGAACTAATCCAATTAGTAAAGTTCCAAACAGGACCAAACAATTTCACTTAATTTGATGTGTGTGATAAATTTAACAGTGATAAAAATAAATAAGTTAACAACAATATAAATAATTTAAACAATAACATAACATATAGACAATATTTAATAATAACTATACAAGCACTAATTAACAATGACTAATTAATCTACAAATCACAAACTTAGATGTGAACTGGACGCAATAAATAATGTTAATAAGTGCGTGATATGGTAAACATATTATCAAGACTAATTGGTACACAATAACAAGTAAGAATACAGTAAGTAATTTATAACTTAAAAAGTTTTCTTAATGCTAATTCGGAATCAAAGAAGAAATCATATCCAAGCTCCGAAGACAGTGCATTTCCTCTTCTTTGGAGTCTAGGCAGACAAACTATGGTAGGCGTAGGATGTGGGAATACTGGTGACGAAAAAACAAGTCTCGAGATCTGGTTGATCCAGGGATGCGGAACCTAATCCTTGAAAGAAGATCATCACAGTCAACCTGCTCAGTAAGAAGTTTACGCAGGAAGACAGCATCAGCAAGTTGTCTTCGCACAGAAAGGGACAACAGCCCAAGAGACTCTGCTATTGTGTGTGCTGCCATAAAATCATAGCCCAGCCTAACTCCTATTATCCGCAAAAAGCGTCTCTAGATCTTCTCTAATCGATCTGTAACATCAATTTGATAAGGGGCCCAAACAAACACAGTAATACTCCAGGATGGAGCGGATAAGTGCAGTGTACAAGGACATCAAAGCTCTAGTGTAAGGCCATTTCTAGAAGTGCGGAGATTATGAAACCTAGTGTTTCTAGAGGCTATGTTGCAAATATGGTCAATGTGTTTGTCCGGCCGTAAATCAGCCGAGAAAATTACACCAAGGTCCTTTACTTGAGTTTTTCTTGGTAAACACAGTACCACACAGCTTATACTCGATCATAACAGGGTCAGCTGAACGATGAAATGTAACAACTGCACACTTGCTTACATTCAACCTCATGCAATTTTGGGAGCACCACTTTTCAATCCTGTCGAGACTATCCTGAAGTTGTTGACAGTCATTTGGACCCGTAATTGCAGAGAAAACCTTGATGTCATCAGCAAATAATAAACACTTAAGACCAATTGCACTTAAAATGTCGTTAATAAAGATGTTAAACATAAAGGGTCCTAGATGGGATCCCTGGAGTACACCTGATTTGGCCAGAAAGGGTTCAGATAATGCACCCGCAAAAACTTAACCACAAGTTTCCTGTTAATAAGGTAGGAGTTAAAACCATTTCAACAAGGAGCCATCTATGCCATAGGTTCTGAGTTTATAAATCAAGTGATCATGGTTGACACTATCAAAGGGCTTTTAGCGAAATCAATGTATGCACTGACAACCTGTAGTCCGTCACTAAATGCTGAGATGATGTAATCTTCGTATAGAATAAGGTTAGTTGAAGTGGACCTTCCAGGCAAAAAGCCATGTTGCTCCTTCGAAACTATACTCTTGAATGTAAAAGACAAACTGGTCCAACACTAAGCTTTCGAATACCTTCCCAATAGCAGATTAGATTGCAATAGGGACGGTAATTGCTTATGTTTTTAAGATCAGAGGACTTGTGGATAGGGACAATAAAGCTAGATTTCAACTTCTCCGGGAATATTCCCAGTTCAAGAAAACGGTTGAACAAGACTGTCAGTGAGGAGCAAGCAAATTATGACAATATCTTAGAACACTAGATGGAATTTCATCAGGTCCAGGTCCTTTGTAAGGATCAAGAGACGCTAGCTTGGCGTTCACATCTTCTTGTCTGAGAACACAGGTAGAAATATGAAAAGGTGACTCAATGTTTAATGGCGAAGGTGGCAAATCAGAGGAAGAAAAGACAGGAAGAAAAAAAGGCAGCAAACAGATTGCATATGATTTAGGAGAAGATTATGTTCTGCCTTCGTAAAAATATTCATCTACACTCTGAATATTTGTCTTCATGTTATTCACAAAAGCCCAGAAAGACTTAACATTGGTGTGAAATTGCAGAATTGATGTGGCCTATATAGTCAGAATAACACTTTCTACTGAGGGCTTTGCATTGATTTCTAACCTTGCAAAATTCATTATAATCATTGAGCCGCAAAGGCTACTTTTATAGATCTTATGAAAATATCTTCTTTTTAACCAATTATTTTGGTAGTATATCATCGTCTCAATTAGCGTGTTGTTGGACGAAAGGTGTATATATCATTGTTTTAAAAATTTCATAGTAGTACCAGGCTCGTAGTACCAGTGTTTGTAATTTTAGAAGAATTAATGAAAACCATTGAAAACTTTGAAGCAATTTATTAAATCTCCTCTCTATTGTATGCGGGCAAAGCGAGTATTGAATTCCAAACAGCTGGGTATGCTGTTCTATCAGATTGTCGATCAAAAATTAAGTAAACAAGTCAGAACATTGTAACATTTTGTGATCATAAGGCGTTGAGGGTCATATATGAGATTGTTATTAGTCAGAAAAGTAAGCAATAACTTATAAATAAAGTTGGACTACCTAGTTTGGTTGTTTTATGACCTCTTTTTTCAACAACTATTATGGCAAAATATAACCTGGCATGATTTTATTTTACGGACTTATTCAGTCGTTCAGTGATACTAGACATCGTTAACACCGGAAAAAAATAAAAAAGAGAAATTACTAATGATTTTACGTATCACTTAACTATAGTAAATTTCCAGAAACACTATGTTTCGTTTACAATTCTTTCATTGTCAAAAAAGACCTAAAACGAAAAGGAAGGATTTTTACCTCCCATTATTTGTTATATAATTCCATTTTGAGATTGAATATAATTCGGAAGGCCTTTTGACAAAATATTAGTGTTATAATAATAAACCAAGAAAAGGAAAGTTGTAATAAAATCGGAAGGATAAAATAATTAGTCTCCCTCATTATGAATGAGCGGTTAAAATTAAACCAAGAGACAGGAACCAAACTTAATGGACCTAACAAATCTAATTACATTTCTGCAATTATTAACTTAAATCGTTAGAAATAAAATCTCACGTAACAAACAAAAGTCACTTAATCATGCAAATAAATTATTAACCAAAGCAAATAATGGCAATGCACGAGCCTATTTCTAACCGTTTAATGGTGCATGAAACCTATTGTCAGGCAGGTAACCATTTGATACACACTCCATAGTTTTGTATGAAACTCTAATTGTATCAGCACTATAACTGATTACGTATTATCCAATTATTGGTGTATCAGTAAAGGAATGTGTCAAACTACGTGTTTCAATTTGCTTATAAGCTGGCGTGGGTGTAATAATTTAATATACATTGTGTAGTTTTGTACCATACTAGAAATGCTTTAAGCCTTGTAGTGTGAATTTGTTACTTTGTCAATTACTTAAAAATGTTAATATAATCGATTCTTATTTATGCTCTTTGTAAACTGATACTATCTATGACGCTGATAATATTATGTACAACATCGTGTTCAAAATAGTATATAAATTAAAATGTTTCCACCTATATGTGTGGATATTATTGATATGTAAAACCAAAAGACAAATAAAAACACTCACAAGTAACTTATGTGCAGACGGAGTTGAAACATTTTAATAACCATAAGTTGTTCTTGCTCATTTTGCGCCGTACTGTTAGTGCTAAATAGTTTAGTATTCAAGATTAATCATTGATACAAATATTTTACACAAATAGTATTTGATTTTGATAAACAGTAATAAATAAGGCCCAGTGGACTTTCCCCAGATTTTATAGAGATAACACTTGAGGTGTTTAACGCCGTGTATGCGTTTTTCGTCATCAGCAACACTAATTGAATACAATAGTGTATTGTATAGTGTATACCTAGACTATCGTAGTGTATAGTCTACACAGACAGTCAGGTCTGGACAAGGTTAGGGACAAAACAGCTGATTCGGGTGTCTGCAAATTGTTGAAAAAACGTCTATTTTTCTGTCACCTGCTTTGTGTGCTACCCGATTCTCTCCCTCTTCCTACACTCTACAACATTATTAGGTTTTAATTCTAGTCACCTGCTCTTGACTCTACAACTAAATATGAAATGTTGATGAGCAATGTAATTGTTTAGAATTCATGGATAGGCAATTATCCTGTCAATAAAAAAACTCTAAAAACACATTTTAAATATGCATACACGGTTATTGCGTTTTAATTTCCATTATATTACAGGGGTGGAAAAAAAAGTATGGAAAAACGCTTTTCACTAATTTTGTATGGCTTCACTTATACAAATTAAATTTTGTACATCACCACTTGTAATTAAGAACCTAGTTTTTGAGACCAGTGGGGACATTTTTATCTTTTCAGGGGGACGGCCCGTGAGGAGTCGGACGAAAATCTTAAATGTAAGCATAGACCGAGTTTGGTATCAAATTAAAGGTCTAGTAAAGAGAAACTAATTACCGCAAACCGCACTTAAAAAGATTGACCCTATCCAGAGTACGGGCCGTTTGAATTTCATAAGTAACGTTTGATTAATTATTATTTCTCCGCAATTTCACAGTCTCAAGTAAACTGTTCTGACTGAAAATGACACTTTATGGAATACAATTATCCAAAAGAATTAAATTAAAAATTATCTATGTATTACAAGAATAATCATACCTTTTAAATGAGGTGCTCAAACTGCTCTCCGAACACTTGTTGGCAATGAGCTAGTCTATTTATAAAAACCTACTGCAGTCACATTTTGAAGCATCTCGGGTGTAATTCTTCTTGCTTCTTCTAATAAACGATTTGTCAGCTCCTCAATGTTGGCTGGTTTAGTTTTATACACATTATCTTTTAAGAAGCCCCACAAAAATAAATCTAGTGGATTAAGATCCGGTGACCTAGCCGGCCACTCAACGGTACCCCTGTGACCAATCCAACGGTTAGGAAACACTTCATCTACCAGATTGCGCACCTGCAAATAGTAATGGGGCGGTGCTCCATCTTGCTGAAAACTATACTGCATTAAAATTTGCCCCAAGAAGAGCACGCACTGCTGGCAAAATGTTATTTGTCAACATATTGAAATAAATTTTCGCCTGTTAGATTTCCATCTATCACAAACGGTCCTACAATGTTATTGTTTATTATTCCAGCCCACATATTCACTTTCTGAGGCCTTTGTGTGTGGCCTTCTATCATCCAGTGTGGATTATGGTCGGCCCAGTAACGGCAATTATGCCTATTAAACTTGTCCCATTAACAAAGAATGTAGCTTCATCTGAAAACAATATCGAACTAAAAAAATTTTGAATTTCGTCACACTTTCTCATCATTATTTTGCAAAATTCAGTCCTTCGATCAAAATCATCCTCTGCAAGTTCTTGGGTTAGGGTTACTTTAAAAGGGTGATACTTGATTTTGTGTAAAACATTCAACACTGAGGTATCGCTCATATCAAGATCTTCTGCAGCCACTCTGGCCGAGGTGCTGGGATTTTCAACAAATGTTTGGAGTACATCCAAAGATTTTTGTTCATTTGTTGCCGATTTAGGCCTGCCACTTCTTTCGCGATCTTTGACTGTTCTAGTTTCTTCAAATCTTTTTACTGTCTTAAACACTGTTGACTTACTACTTGGGGGTCTATCAAGAAAATGTGTCATTAAACAAATGCGCTGTTTCTTCATAGGGATGAACTAGATATCCATATCCACGCATCATAAGCAGCGTGATTCTCTCAAACTCACTAACTGACATTGCTTTTAAAAACTAGTAGAATAAAATGTAAACACTTAAGTAAAAAAAATTATAACTATCGCAGTAGCATCTAGTGAAGACTTTCAACTTTATCTTACGTGGACGAAATTATAACGTAGACTAAAAACCAAGCTGATATTAAAAATACAAAACTGTGGAGTTTTGCTGTGACAGTACTGTTTGTATTGCCTAAACCAGTTTATGTTTGCCTGAGATAAAAGGGCTGGAGGGACTGGACCTTGACCTCATGTTCATAAGGAAGTTACGGTGGTATTATTGAATACTCTCAGTTTCTTGAAGACAAGACAGGAAAAAACCCCTATTTACTGTTATCCAACAAATGTAGAGGTAAAAAAAAAAACAATTTTTTGTTGGAAATTGTTTTTCAAATTTACATAACCGACATAAAACATACTACTGAAAGTAAATTAGTTACTTCACAAGACAAAATTACTAAATTTGTTTGTCATGAAATTCATACGCCCGTACTCTGGATAGGGTCAACCTTTTTAAGTGCGGTTTGCGGTAATTAGTTTCTCTTTACTAGACCTTTAATTTGATACCAAACTCGGCCTATGCTTACATTTAAGATTTTCGTCCGACTCCTCACGGTCCGTCCCCCTGAAAAGATAAAATGTCCCCACTGGTTCTCAAAAACTAGGTTCTTAATGCAAGTGGTGATGTACAAAATGTAATTTGTATAAGTGAAGCCATACAAAAATTAGTGAAAGCGTTTTCCATACTTTTTTTCCACCCTGTATAATGTGTTAAATAGAGTTAATAGTTATTTTTCGATCCCAGATAGTACTGAATACCTTAATGGCTGTTTTATTAGGTGGAAAACCATAATGGCGGAGGATATAAAGCTCATTTTTTTAATGATAGTGGTAAGTCAAGAAGAGGTAGTAAAATTAATGTTTATTTTAATTAATTATTATGATCGTTTACAAGCGATTGAGGAGATCTCATGGGCTTAGTCTACACAGACAGACAGGTCTGGACCAGATTAAGGACAGAACAGCTGATTTGGGTGCGTGAAAATTGTTGAAAAACGTCTCTTCTTCTGTCAACTGCTTGTGTGCTACCCAATTCTCTTCCTCTTCCTACACTCTCCCTCCTTATTAGGTTTTAATTCTAGTAACCTGGTATTTACTATACAATTATTTAATTTACATCGCAACGTATTTACTGTTTCAGTACTTTTATTGAAATTGGTATACCCTTATAGAACTGTTTGGTATGAAATACATTTTTTCACAATTTCAGATTAGGCCACGTTGGGGATTCCATGTTAGTTTATGAAGTTAGTTGAGAAATTGGTTTATTTAATTGAGACAAAGTTTGCTTTTGCGCCATTTTCTGTTCATAGAGGACAAAGTTCTAGTTGCAGAAATATTGCATTATAGGGTGACAGTTCATTCGTATGTTAATTTATTATACTTGTTCATTAAGAATATTAAACAACCTAAAACAACCCTTTCGACGGATAGGGGTTCTAAGAGAAAATCTATTCCTCACTTTATTAACAAATCTCTTTATTCTGAAAAGCAACAGCACTGTACATATGATATGGATAAAGCTTACATTAACTTCTGTAACACCGTATGTATTTTACAAATTATATTCTGACTTAAAAGTAATTACGGTACATATTTTATTTTAGAGACGTATTTCATGAATATTTGTTTCTTAAATAATTTATATCCAGGGTAGTTTGAATTGAAAACTTGAATGGGTTAATGATGATCATTATTATTTACGACCTAACAACCAATCATAATGGAAAGAACCCTAGACTAGGGATCAGGGTTGTTATTCGCTTATTCGCTTTTTCGCTTTGTGTTCGTTTCTTACTTACACCGCAAGGGCATTGTGTACCTGGATCATCATGCCTAAAAGCATTATAGGGTTCCAAATGTTTCCCATTGTTATATTACAAAAATAGGCAACGTAGGAGTAGGCTACACCATGTATCACGTTTCAGGTTTCTCCGAGGTTTTATACACAATTTCAGATAAAGCTCATCTAAATGACTACACGTGTTACTATGTTTATTATAAAATATTAGATTACAAATTTATTTATCCTATGATTTATTTTTTGTCATTATCGTTACCTATAAGACCAATCTAAATAGTTTACTAATGAGCAAAATTCCTTGGATTATAACATGCGCCATCATAAAACTAGTTATTGTCAATATTTAAATTAAGCTTTGTAGAACAGTCTATAAGTCACTTTGTCTTAGAAATATTGTGTGGGGATACACAATAAAGAAATAAATTGTTCAGCCCCTCGACTGACAGGCTTCGCTAACGCTTGGACATAAGTAACTTTTTCGTGAGCATTGGAAATCTACCCTTCACTCTACGTTTTATATTAATAAATAAAATTTAACATAGTTAAAAATAAAAGATGATTGGCCGTAGTTTCTAAAAAACCAAATTTGATAACTGGAGTACTTATTTGTAATACACTATTTATGAAACTGGTTTAGGTTGATCTGGTTTTTAATGAAAACATTTTCAATCGTAAACCTGTAACACGTGATATATTGTTTTAAAATTCTATGGAATAATTGGTGGAGTTTGCTTTCTAACTTTTACTTTTAAAATGGTGGACAAAAATATAACAATATTTGAGTTTTACATTAAACCTAATAATTTCTATAAATTGAAAAGTAAAATTTCGAAATCAGAAAATTCTAAAATTGAAATAAGTGTACGTAAATACTATTTGTCATGTAGCCATATTTACAAATTATTTACAATAATAAATAAATAATAAACACTTAAAATGGGTGCAGCTCATAACATTTAAACGGCAGTATTCAATATATGTACCACAATTTAAACGTCATTGAAAATTAAATGATTTTTCCAGTTATATTATGTATCTATTCGTAACAATTATTTTAAGTCCAAAACTCTGGTTTATCTATTATTACTGTTGCTATATATTTCTTACGTATCTCTGAACCAACTGGTAAGTAGGCTGAACATTTTATTTTACTTTGGTAAACATAAAAACCTTACCAGTTTTAAAATATACTACATTTTAAGCATATTTATAATTTGAAACATATGCCCTAGTTTATATGTGTTTTACATTTGCAAAGAACATAATAAATCTTTCATATACTTAAATTACATTGGGTTTGCTTTAAAATTACACTTTATATGGACGTATTTTACAACATTAATTTATAATTAATAATATGCTTTATAACAATGTGCCCTGTGTCCTAATATTATGTTAAAAACTTTTTAGTTTCGAACATGGTACATCGTGTTCCTTTCGATTAAAATACTTTAAATAGATTCCCAGGGTGCTAGTTAGGGTGCTTTAATTTCTTTTCTGTCAACTTTAAACGTAATCATAATATATGTTGAGGTCGCCTTAGCTGGCTCACTCTAAATACTTTTATATCGGGCCCAGAGTGGTCATAAGGAGCCTAAGCCATGTTACTGCTCTGTACAGTTGCAATGGCCAACACGTCCTACATGCCACAGAGCAGGTGAGCAGAAACCTCTCTTTGTCTCACAACTCAGCTTTACCACAAAAGTTACAGTTAATAAAGAAATTTGTTGAATGAAGTAAGAATTTCAACGAAATTGTAACGACATATCTTGAAATAGAAGGTTTTTTGAGATAGCAATTAAGACGAGCGCCGAATAATCCGAGGCTATGCCAGGATATGAACGATCAAGAGGTATTGCGTCATCATGACCGGACAGTTTGTATAACTGAACAAATACCTGTAAGCAGACAAAGGAGAGAATGTCATGAGGTTGGCAGAGAGGATGACAATCACCTCCAATCTGTTCTTTATTTCTCTCTTTTTGAATGTATTTTCGCGAATCAAACTATTTTAAATCTGTACAGGTAATAAAAAGTAGTTATATGTTTATTATTAAATATAATATAATTTATAAGTCACAAGTAATAATTTCTCCAGTCTTTAATTCCATTCCCTATTTTAAAGTCCTCCTTTTCGTTTACTAGTTTTAGAACGCTGAAAAAACTCTCACGATTATTAATAGTAAAATATAATTCTTTATTGATTTCAACTTATCTAATCACGAAAATAATATAGTTTAAATCAAATAAAATAATATTGTTATTGCCAGAACATTATATAACGCACGGCAAAAGTCAATCTTTTACTTGCTAAAATTTCGTCATACACCCCACATTATATCTCATTAAAACATAAAATTTGAACCTTTACATACCTTCATTTATTCGTCAATAATTCCCTCTTACAGCGACGGATTCAGTCGGTATTTGTAATTGGTGGTCTTCTAATGATATTCTAAAAAACTCGTCTACATTATAAAATGTTTGTGACTCTAAAAAACGTTTCAAACGAGTTTTTAACATCTTAGGCGTTGGAACCTTTTTTATTGAATATAGTAATTTGTTGACGAAATGAACATCAGCCTGTGAAGGCAAGCGTTCATCAACCACCGTTCTGTGTCTACCAGTTCGGTAGTTATCTCTGCCTCTCATACGCATATATGTCTCGGCCATTCGACATGCCACATTTAGGCATAATAAAAAAAACAAACCCCTATACCCTATACTAAACTTTAAACGAAATAATTTAAATACGCATTGATACAACTTTAATGTGTATAGAGATGTTATACTTTACTTCTGACATGTGTTTTTCATTAATTAATGAGCAATGAGCAAATTTAAAACTGCATAAGTATTAGTTTCTACGGCTGACGTATAAAAAATTATGTAGGCCTATTTAAGTGTTAAAGTATAAGTTCAGTATCGAAATATTATTATTTCACCCTGTCCATGTTTTTCTTTTCTGAAGGAAAAGCAAATAACGTATTATGTAACGATTCATAGCCAATGTTTGCTTAAACAGAAATATCACATTTGATACCAACGTTTCAATTGCAAGCACTGCCATTTCGGTCTCACTATTAAAATATTTCTATAATAATGTAATATTTGATCATTTCATACATAAGTTTGTTACTACAGTACAATTATGAAATGAATTTACCTTCCATACAATACAAATAATGAATCTAAATACTTACATATTGATGAATACGGGGAAAAACGAAATAGTCTACTTTCCCGCTTTAATAATAAAAAACAATATTATGACTCACCACATAACAGGCTTCACACACCTTGTTAGGAGGCTAGCCTAGGCTACCAATACACCTTTTCCAAATCCAAAGAAGCAAGTTTAGGATAGGGCATTGACTTGCTAAAATAAATTAGACAAGTGATATTGTTCTACAAATGAGGGACTGGTATAGAAGACCACACGGCTCGGTCATTAAAAAGACTCTTAATTCGAGTCCTTAAATAATTGAAAAAAGTTTTTTCCTTTAAAATGGATTTTAAAAAGTATAATAAACACTTTTTTATATTTTTATAAAGAAAGAAGTTTATCCTGCAAATATTCATTGAAAAGTGAAACGAATATTCTGATACATTACAAACACAGCGAAGCTCTTTCGGAAGAACAGCTTTCTTCATTATTAATATGTATAAATAAATTTACTGGTGAGAAAAACCTACTCGGATGGAGTCTCCACTGTAGTAGTGTCTTTAAAGGGTTGATGTGGCAAAAGAACCTCAATGTGCTTATTAGTTTTCGAATGGTGGAAAATCGTACCAACGGAGCTGCGACTTTAGTACCGACTTTCAGGTAGGTTTCTGTGGCCAAAAGAAAAATACGTCTATTTAGATTATGACTGATCTATAATAACCTAACAAAGGAGCCGGAGCTCTGGTAAAGTTTTTTAGCAACATGCTGTGGCTAGAGACAAACAACGTGCTATTAGTTTCTGACTTTAAAAAGTTGACCAAATGTTTGATCGTAGACTAAAAAGGATTTATGGGAGGTCTTTAGAATATAGAAATATGGAAGTACCTATGCAAGTGCAGTAATAAGTGCCAAGTCCACTTTAACCATGTGGTGACAGCGTTGGTAAAGGAATGAGTAAATTCCAGCGACCATTATACCAAACAAATCCGAAGGCAATGAATCCAGAGAAAGTTTTGAACAAAGTCATCTCAGCTGCATTAAAGAACCTCGAGTTTTGAATTAAATAAATGAATCTTATACCTCTCTAGAAACTAGTAAATACTTGGCAGATGCGATTAAATATAGGGACAAAATAACGTGCTTATTGAGTTCATCCTAATACAAGTTATTGTTGCAATATAAACTGTTATAACTCCTAAACCACACGCGACGGTATCTTTAGTGATAAGAGTTCAATACAAATAAACTCTAATGATATGATGAGAAACCATATGCTCTTGGTATAGAACTATCAAAAGGTGGTTCATAGGCTGCTTTAAAGCCGTTGGTCCCCAGGTTAAGTTTTGACAGGGCTTCTTAGCCGTAACTTCCCCTGGTTAAATAAGACATCCTACATCTCTATCCGTAGACTTCAATCCGACATGAGATTAATCCTTAAGTTGTAGTTTAGGGCCCAACTTTGGAGTGTTGTATGTGGAATTATTGATGGAGATGTGTAAGAACTTAAAAAAATGAATAGAGTATAGAAAGGGGCCGATCCGACAAATACGAATGGGTAAATTCTAGGACTCGTGGTAATGATATGAACTGAGACCTAATCATTGTTACTTTTAAACAAGCTCTAAGGAGTGGGCATCGTGCGGAGCCTAAAAATAGAAGAAGGAACTATTATCAGTATAATAGCGGTCGAGAATATAAAGCCACACGACATATCTAGTGCACGGGATGTACGTGGTATAGCCTAAATGAAATTAGAAGGAGGATTGCTGCTGTGAACATTATGAAACTTCATTTACTATTTCACATCAAGATCACATGGGTCTACAGTAGGATTCAATGGCGAATAGACAAAGCGACAGTATTATGAATGAAATGGGTATAACAAAGCAATGAATGATAACCCTTTCCCTACCCCAGGTTTCTTCTGTTAAAAATATAAATTTCCGACTTTACCTAATCAAGATGGGAATATTATGAAAAATAGTGTAAACTAAGTCGAATCGGGACAAAAGCAACCCAATACCTTCGCAATCTAAAAATAAAATAGAGATTCTGATATAATAAATATATATTGCTTTTGCTAGGTATCACAGTATAAGCAGAGATGGTGTTCAAATCTAACAAATTTCAGGTTTCATAATAAGACCTTTGTTGAGTTGAAGGTATATAATGCAATTTGAACTGATATATACTACGAATTATTATTCACACCAAATGAAACTTCAAAAAGGTTGAAATGGGTTAAATGATGTCAAAGTCGCTCTAATGGAAAGAGGATTTTAATAACGTTTGCTTTCAAAATTGTTCCTCCTCTTCTGCGCATATTGGCAAGTAATCCTGCTTAGATTCTCTCCCAATGACTTCTTCATGTAACTTTGTGTTAACCGTTTTACATTGAAACTCTGAGTATATGATGTTGACAGTTTTCCAATCAGGTTACAGCTTGCAACTTAGTTAAGGATGTAGTTCAATTAAAAAATTGGCTGAGCGATATCAAAGCTTACTGGTCTACACGAGGTGATAAAAAGGTTAATTTTAACCGTTTCTGTCGTCTGCATGATAATATTGAGAACATAGTTATACCATCTGGATTTTGCGGAGCTCATTAAAGCCTCTTGGCTTAATTACACATTATATCCTTTGTCTCTTGTGAGAATTTAATGTTTTTCTTTACGATTGTCTTTTCCTCAGGACATCTCAAGAATGAAAAAAGCTATAAACAGAAAATACTGTAACTTTACCTTAGTACCTCAGGGAATCTGGTTACGCGGACACGTGGTGTAGAATACTTTATTCGACAATAAACCAGTAATGCTTAAGTTAAAAGAATGTTAAAGATTAATGTGGCAATTTATTTTTCATGCCTAAAAATAAAACTGATAATAATTTTAGTTTTCATATATAGTTTTTTAATACACTTATATACAATATGTATATATCCAGGGTCGAAAAGAAACACACTTCAACAAATCGAAAAAGCGGGTCAAGGCGTTTATTCCAAAATAATACCCGGACCTTGTGTTTTTGTAGAGTTACGATGCGTAGTTACAAAGAGCTTAATAGCATTGTGTTAGGCATAAAAAATAAGCAAATCAAGGTCATCCTACTTGGATATTTTTTAATAAATATTGGGTAGGGCATGTGACAAAACACCCTACCGTCCGATTAACTGATGTCACGTGAAAAAATCACAATTTACTATATGGGTATTTTTAAATTTCCTGGGCCGATTGGGAGCAATCACCCGAATTTTACGTCATCGCTTATACAGTGTAATACAGCAAACCTATATAGTAAATAGATAAAGTATTAATTAAATTATATTTCCTATTACAAAAGTAGAGTTGTAAATATTATACAAGTGCATTGTTACTTCTTAAAAAAATTTGTGTAATATCTATCATTACAGAACTCTTAGCTTTTATAACCATTTTTTTGAATCAGGGTTTTAATTTGTAATAATATAAACAGAGCTGAGAATTTAATTAAACGAAGTTAAAACCAGTGGGGGAAAGTTAGCTAAAAATCTAAATGCTAGGAAAAACCCCCGAATGATGACATAAAAATAAATATTTAGGAATAATACATTAAATAAAGAAAATAAACAATTTGCATTAGCAGTTTACAACAGAATAGAAGGTATCGCGAAATTCTCCTTTATAAAGAGATGTCACATATATGTTGTTTTGCGAGATCATAATATTGTTTGATGTACAGATATATCAGTATAATTTGACCACATGAAAAGAGTAAATCTTAAATATACTATAATTCTTTTATTACCAACTTAATATGATATAACGAGCAAAATAGTTCAGTGTTAACCAGTACAAACAGTCACGCTATGCTTAAAGCATCGCTTGATAGTTGAATGTACTGTCTTGCAGTATAATTGTAGAAGTTTAGAATTGTTTATATTAGGAGGAAACTAATTTGGTAATATCAAGTAAACATCTTACCTTTGGTTAATGGAGAATGGAAAGTGGAGACTATATTGAACGTGTTCTTCTCATGAATGGCTAATCAGTTGTAATCGATGTCCTCTTCACCAGACAAGTACATGCTAATGGCGTATTGAAGCGTAAATTGCAGCATATTAGCTCTCAAGTTCAATTAGTATGGTGTTGTGTTATTTAACAAATAAAAGGTAGGAAATATTTTTGTGCCTAGTAACATGATTGACAATGTTTTGAACAGTGTTGGTTCTTGAATGGCTGTAATTACCAGCTAATTGCTTCGATTTGATGCCTAAAATCAAATATTTCTGGAAACTAGAGCCTATTTTGTGTTGTATAGGCACTACCAATAATTTCTTAGAATCAATAGAGATTTTGTCTTAAAATAGGACTCAATAAGCCACGCTTGATTTTGTTAAGATAAAATGCGAGGATATTCAATTGTTAAGAATATTAAATAATAAAAATATGTAAAAATAATACACTTTTAGCTCTCCACACTTTAAACTGACCTTCTGATATGTAAATAAACCTTAAACGAGCTTCACAAAATCATGTGCAGATTTTGAAGTTAGTGAGTTTCAGTTCCAACTTTTTGTCGGTTTTAGGTCTTTCAAACTAGAAAATAATATGACCGAAGAAAAAAAATAATTGCTGCATATATTTAACCCTTTTGATGCTATTTCATTTTGATCCCCACCAAAACTAGTGTGGCTGACAATTGATTTATTCCATAGACGAAAAAATTGCCGATCAATCTAAATAAAAAAAGGTTGCATGCTTACAATATATAAATTGGCTCTCTGAATACCATAGTAATATTCGACATAAGTAAATTGAACAGGATAAAAAGTTGTTAAGCTTTAAGGTGCATTAATGTTTTTTTTTTTTTTATTCCATGAGATGTGCTAGGCCGATACAGCCTTGCTCGTACAAATATTGTGATAAGTGGATTGCATCCATGAATCTGATACAGCATTCTTTATTAACATATGTATGTTATAATTGATAGGTGAAAGATATACCTTGCATTTCTTAAATAATGAATTTCCCATAAATCGTAGACTCTTCAAATGCATCACATACGTGGCTTTTGAATCCAAATTATAAGATAATTAATAAAAAAAATCCAATATATAATTATCAATTGATTTCCCCACCGTGTTAGTTAACGACTATTCGTATTCAGGTACAGCTAGGACACTACGCTCCCTTTGACGTCATCACGTCAGATGATGACGTCACAATTCTTCCATTAACTCTTGTTCAAAGGCTCATCACAGAGACAGTGTGACAGCTGACAGTTTCTTGTCAACCGCTCCAGAATCCATTACCATTACATTGTAATCTTGTGTAGCGGGAGGAACTTTACTTAATTAATTAGTCTTTGTGTCAACATGTATGTCGAGGAGTACAATAAAAACGTTATTTAATCATCCGTGTTTATACTGGATTTATCATACGTGAAATATAATCGACCAGTTAAAAGGTTACTCAATGTTTGAATAATTTATACACTAATAATTGAGTAATGGTATTTTAATAATTTATTTCCTGTACATTTAGATCATATTGTGGGCATTTTTAATGTATAATAATAATTTAACCCGTAATGTAACTTTTGCAATTAGCCCACGTTTAGTACGTAAAATACAGTATCTATTTAAAATCGCATTAGTGACTGCGTTTTAGCCACACATATCTTTAACTGCACCTCAATAACTTAGGGTATGTGCAAAAACAAATTTATCAGACGATAAGCTGCTGTTGTAAACTTTCAATATTGAAGTTCATCCAAGAGGTTGAAACATTTGTTTGCATTTAAATTATAAATATTTTAATTTTACATCTTTAATTCTCACCACCAAGCCTATGTAAACGAAATAAATAAACAAAACGGACTGATTTTTAAAGAATTTGAACTAGTTTTCAAGGTTAAATAAAAACTATATTTCATTAAAATATATTGACCTGCTCATACAATAGTCTGGAATTGGCTCAACTTGTCTCTTATAATGGTCTGCTTAGGGCTGATTACTATTTTAATGGGTAATTTACCATACCATTGAGAAATGCTTAAATGATATGTTTTTTTTACTTACTTTCTGTTACTTTGTTTAGAAAGAACCGTTATAAATTATGGTATTATTTCGGTATTATATCTTAAGCTTGCAGTAATTACTGCATATAATTTAATGTGATTAAATATTCTATATTCTGTTATACAATATCTAAAATGTTATAATTATATTTCAGTTTAAAGAAATTTTAATGTTGTAATACAGATAAATAAACAATCACATAAGGGAAAAATGTATACAAATTTTTTATGTAAGAATTTGTAAGTGGACTTTTTCTACTTCCTTTATTTACATACGCAGTAGTTAAGAAGAGTGAGTCGGTGTTTAAACGATAAGGCATGTGCCCATTGGTCTTCCATTATGGTAAAAGAAAGTCAGAGCAGTTTATAAAGTTTGGCAAATTACAAATGGAAACTTTTAAAGAATAACGGACTAGAAACTTTCATCCGGATTCTTAACGATACCCAGGAGACTAAAATTCAATTGTAATAGAATCATTCCAGTACTTAAATATTTTAATTTATTGGATTATTTATTTCAATCTCACAAGTGCACAAACTACGTTGCTGATCAGGTTTCACTATGTAAGGAAAGGTTATACAAACTTAGATTGTCATCTGTTGCGTTATGAAGTTTACCTAGTGTTATAAAACATACTTAAAGTGAACGAAATAAAGTAAGTTTCGCCCAAAATGTCTGCCACAACATTTTTTTTGTTTGCCAAATACAAAGTTTAGTTGCCATACATATAAAATAATGCAACACCGATATAATCATTAGAGGTAAATTTTCTGCAAAGAAAATGTAATTTTCTCGTAATAACAAGACTGGAAAGTTTGAATATTTTGTTTATAAGCATACTGGGTTGTTTAAATAATGTAATAGACATATAACTTACCTTAATAATCCATTAGAAACATTTTTTATCAAAAAGACCGATTTCGATGATGAAGCATTATCATCAATTGGGTTTAGAAATATGTGAAATACTTATATCTTCTGCAGAGTCATTAATGGTGTTAAAGTAGCTCTGAAATCAAAATACACACACACGTACAAAATCATATAAATACATGACAATATTGAAACAGTAAACTTCATTGACCAAGCATCATACTCACTAATGCAGAGGCCATTAACTACTTGATAATTATCATTGTAATCACTAAAAACGACGTAGAATTATGCTCTTATATTTAACAGAATAAAAAAACGGTACTATAGCATCCAACGTGGAGTATGATTATTCGTTACACATTATACTCCAGCTGAGCAGCTTTGGTAAAATATTGCAATATAATCTTTTACGGTGCAGAGTGCAAGATATAAACTTTATTTGCAGCTTTTCATATAGGTTATATATAGTAAAGTAGTGACAAAATATATGTAATAATGTGGGGTTGAGAACGTTAATAATGTGACTAGGGTGAGAACGGTTGATTAAATTTGATTATTGAGTTATCCCATGATTTCTATTATTGTGAACGAGAATAAATCTCCATCTACAAAACATTTGACAGTTTCTGAGTAATCAGTATGAGCTCATATGTAGCCTAGCCATCTCTAGTGTCGAAATTTGTAGAGATAGTTTTGAACATCTTCGCCGCCGACATATTATGGATCTCTTCAGACAGACGTGGACTCCAGATTCCAAGAATAAATTTGTACCAGTGTTAGATATAAGATGTTTCACTGGACCGCAGGTTAAATGAAATTAAAATCAATATTTACACATAATAATGTGTTTTTTAAATCTAAAATATTAATTTCTAGATTAAAGGTTTGATTTAAATTAGATACATATTTTACACATAGAATTAGGGCGATAACGATAAATATACGAAATATATTGAATGGTGGAAGTTTGTACGAGATACTTCGAAACAAAACAAGAAAAAACTGGAGCGACGGCCAATCACAAACTGATTGACGGCCCTTGAAGCCTCCTATTTTTTGCTATTTTGCTTACGGTTTGTTTTTTTGCAGTCCTCCTGACCCGTGGGCTTTTGGGCCGAGGCCGAGGCAGAGGCCTCTCAATGACACCGCGGTTGAGGACCTTCTGTTGGGACCCGGGGTAGTGTTGGAGGCTGCCCTCACGGGTATACCTCTACCACCGTCTCCATCACCGCCCCGGGCCGCAGCCCGCAGGATCCTCTCCGGTTGATGCCGCTTCCTCAGCCGCGGCGACTTCCGAGGATAAGTATCGCCCCGGCCCAGGCCCCCTCGACGTCCAGGTCCTCTGCTGGGTCCAATGTCGACTCGACCCAACCCTCTACCTCAACGGGTCGAACCGGCGCTTTGTAGAAGGGTAAGTGTCCACCGATAGTAGTAGTAAGTAGTAGTAGTAGTAGTAGTAGTAGTAGTAGTAGTAGTAGTAGTAGTAGTAGTAGTAGTAGTAGTAGTAGTAGTATAGTAGTAGTAGTAGTAGTAGTAGTAGTAGTGATACCTTACTTGCTTTTCAGCCTCCTACAGCTGCATCAGGAGTGGATGTGGCACGGCAGAGGATACAGGAACTGGTGCTGGACCATTTCCTTCAGGTATTTTATTTTCGTTTTTGCGAGAAAGAGTAATGTACTCATCGTATTGAGGCGGGCTACTACAACTTTTTTTGTTTTTGTTTCACAGACGCCACGCTCCCGTGGAGTGCACCGTGGGGGCGTTGGTTGCGATGTCCACCCTGAGGGCCGAGCTCAGGGATATACTCTGGCTCGTCGACCATCTTCTCGACGAGACGCCCCGTGACCAGAGCCTCGTGATAGCGTACGCGCTTTGGAGGGAAGTGCGCTCGTCGTTGGAGGGTCTGCTCATTCGGCATCGGCGAGAGCATGGAGTCGGTGGCCCCGAGGGATCCCTACGACGAGGAACCGGAACCGTCGCCCCCGGCTAGGCACGTTCGCTGCTGTGTCTATATGGACAGATTGCCGACGGTAGGGTTGAGGCCTTGTGGACACAACTCTGTGCCCACAATGTGCCCATAGGCTCTTACGTTTGTCCAATCTGTCGGGTGATCATCCACGGGAGAATGCCATTATTTTTATCTTAAATTTTTAAATAAACAAGTTTTTTTTTGCTATGTACAGTAGTTGGTTTTCAAAGTTCCCGCCCATTTTTTTAGTTGAGGGAATTTTTCCCGCATTTGAGGGATTTTTCCCGCATTTTTTTCCCGCCAAAGGGGTGGGTAGTTAGTTACGTCAGGGGGCGGGGATTAGCCGCCATCTTGGATCACGTGACCTGCTCTCGACCAATCAGAATAACCCCATAAGAGCCCATGTTACGACTATCCTCCAGGGTACAGTACTTTACTAGTATATAAATTAAAATGTTTCCACCTATATGTGTCGATATTATTGATATGTAAAACCAAAAGACAAATAAAACACTCACAAGTAACTTATGGGCAGACGGAGTTGAAAAATTTTAATAACCATAAGTTGTTCTTGCTCACTTTGCGCCGTACTGTTAGTATAGTTTAGTATTCAAGATTAATCATTGATACAAATATTTTACACATATAGTATTTGACTTTGCTAAACAGTAATAAAAAATTGAATTGAATACAATAGTGTATTGTATAGTGTATACCTAGACTATCGTAGTGTATAGTCTACACAGACAGTCAGATCTGGACCAGGTTAGGGACAAAACAGCTGATTCGGGTGTCTGCAAATTGTTGAAAAACGTCTCTTTTTCTGTCACCTGCTTTGTGTGCTACCCGATTCTCTCCCTCTTCCTACACTCAACCCCTATTATTAGGTTTTAATTCTAGTCACCTGCTCTTGACTCCTACAACTAAATATGAAATGTTGATGAGTAATGTAATTGTTTAGATTTCATGGATAGGCAATAATCTTATTCAATAAAAAAACTCTAAAAACAAATTTTTAATATATGCATACAGGGTTATTGCGTTTAATTTTCATTATATATAATGTGTTAAATAGGGTTAGTAGTTATTTTCGATCCCAGATAGTACTGAATAACTTAATGGCTGTTTTATTAGGTGGTAACTATAATGGCGGAGGATATAAGCTCATTTTTTAATGAGAGTGGTAAGTCAAGAAGAGGTAGTAAAAAATTAATGTTTATTTTAATTAATTATTATCATCGTTTAGAAGCGATTGAGGAGATCTCAATGGGCTTAGTCTGACAGACAGACAGGTCTGGACCTGTTTTAGGGACAGAACAGCTGATTTGGGTGCGTGCAAGTTGTTGAAAAACGTCTTCTGTCACCTGCTTGTGTGCTACTCAATTGTCCCCCTCTTCCTACACTCTCCCCCCGTATTAGGTTTTAATTCTAGTAACCTGGTCTTTACTCTACAATTATGTAATTTACATTTATCAATCAATCAATCAATCAATTCATTTATTGCCAAAAACATAACATGCATAGGCATTCGTCCAAGAAAAATTATAATATTCCTAACTTAAAGTATAGACTACTGACAGATCAAACACAACAAGACCAAATCAATATAACAGGAGTGATCTACAATTTATTATCCTCAACGTCATTCCCGGACACTGTAATATTCTCTCGAAATAAGAAATTTTTTCAGACGATTTTGAAATTCCCTATCGTCCACAACAATTTTCAAGCAGGATGGCAAAGAGTTAAAAAGGCGGATGCAGGAGTAAAGACTTTGTTTTTCAAAAAAAGATGTTTTAATGGCAAGGGTAGGATTAGGTTGTTTCTTTTTCTTAAGGAGTAAATTATGGGCTGGATTAACGTTGACTGAAAAAAGGTGGGGATACTTTTTGTAAAAAAGAAAGACACTGAAGGATATAAATGGATGGGAACGTAAGGATATTATTACTGCGAAAGTAACCTCTACAAGACTGGGAACGACTCAACTTGAAAATAATCCGTATAGCTCTTTTCTGGAGACGAAAAACATATTGAGTTTTCTTACTCTCGTATCCCCATATAGAGACTCCATAGCAAAGGTAAGGATAAAAATAGCCATAGTAAGTAAGCAAAAGAATTTCCTCACTAGCAAAACAGGATAGTCTATACATCAAAAATATGCAGCTGCTTAGTTTTTTCGTGACTTTATCAATGTGACTAAAAAAGTTTAGCTGATCATCCCCAAAAACAATTCCAAGATAATTAACATTCAAAGGAAGGACACATTTCTGACTCTCCAATCATAAATTTTTTGAGATTTCAATCAACGTTTTAGCAGACTTTCTAATTCCAAAAAATCAAGAAAATTGGTTTTAGATGTATTTACAAACAGAGAGTTTTCACCCAACCACTGCAGCAAATTACTGGCCTGAACAAAGGTTTGGATTTCAAAGCTCGGCTCGATTGCAACCAGAGATGACCCAAAGAGGTATCAGCAAACAAAAACAACTTGGAACCTTTCACGCTTCGATGGATGTCATTTATGAATAGTAAAAATAATAAAGGACCAAGTACGGAGCCTTGGGGAACTCTCGCTCCTCAGAAAATTGTTTTTCTTAAGCACCCTGTATCATCAATAAAAGGAATTCTCAACAATCTGTCTACGGTTCAGGAGATAAGAAGCAATCCAATCAAAAGCTTTCCCTCTAATACCCAAGTTTTCAAGTTTTCTGAGCAACAACCCGTGATCCACAACGTCGAAAGCCTTCGTAAGATCCAAAAATAGGCCAAAACACGTGATTCCTGTTATCCAATGAGTTTGATACCTCAGTTAGTTAGAAGACTAAAAAATTGCATTGACTGTAGACAACCCCTCACGAAAGCCATATTGATGGTCATGTAAAATTCCATTGACAAACAGGTAATTGGAAAGTCTGGTCAGCACAAGCCTTTCAAGAACTTTTGAAAATGTAAGAAAGGATCGAAATGGGGCGGTAATTGCTAAGTTCATTTGGACTTTCCTTTTTTCTTAAATATAGGTTTTACAATTGAGAGCTTCAAGTGTGATGGGAACTTCCCAGATTCAAATGACGAGTTCGCAATCTGTGCAAGAGGATCAGCCAATATATCTATACTGCTCCAACAAAATCCTGGATGAAACTCCATCAAATCCTGCTGAATTGCTTGTTTTCAAGGACTTTACGACTGAGATGATTTCATTCTTATCAGATGGAGCAAAAAAAATATAGAGGAACTCATACTTGATGAAGACAATGATCTAGGAGGAACAAATGAAGAATTACCCTCAGAATCTCTCAAACTCTGGCTTATTTCTGCAAAATGGATGTTGAATTTCTCTGAAATCATCCTAGGATTGTTCATCAGATCGCCATTCTCGTCATTAAGGCGTAATATGTGTGAAGGCATTAGCTTTCTTATCAGGAATGAGATCCTTAACACCACATTCCAAGCAGCTCGCTGTTTATTCTGAGCCCCGCTGATGTAGGTCAATACTTTTTTCGCTTTGGCGGAATGGATGCGATTCCTAAACTCCTTCTTGGTTTTGAATAAAAGAAACTCTCAAAGGATGAGAAGAGTCAAGATGCTTAGACAGCGAGTAGAGAAACAAAAGGCGATTATGAAGTTTTTTTAGATCTTCATCCAAAGGAATCCTCATCTGAGTGCCCCATGTACCGAACTTAATCTTTTTTGTTAGGAAAAACACAATCAATATAAAATGACAAAATTGCAAGAAATGAGTCAAACATTTTCATCAACATCAGCGGCTCCAAAAAGCTCATGCCATGATTCACCCTCCAGAAGACTCCTCAAGAAAGACCCGAATGCGGCGTCCGGGGTGAAGCACCGCTTGAATGTAAATTTAATAATATTGTGGGGTTGAAGGAACAAATGAGGCAATGTCTCCAATTTTGCGCATGATGATCGGAAATTCCAGTAATTAGAACCTGAGGTGAAAACATATTCTTTGGAATATTGCTAAATATGTTGTCAATGAGTGAACTGGAACCATTAAATTCTCGAGTGAAAGTGTCTATTGTGCTCACCAAGCCGAACGAATTCATCAGATCGATAAAAATTTTAGATGACTGACTAATGGTGGAAAAAATCTATATTGAAATCACCAGACAAAACAATCCATCTGTCAAGATGGATACAGGTTTCCAAGCAATGCTGAATCGATAGAAAAAAAATCATTTATTTCAGAAATGCTCTTGATTAGGTGGTCTATAGACCACATATAAAAATAATACTATTTTGCTTCAGACTCAACTCTAACACCACACAACTCACAAACACCCTCAATCGAGAACTCAGACCATATCAATTTCATAAAACTTAAGTAGTTCCTTAACTAAAATACAAACGCCTCCTCTTTTTAAGATAGAACGACAGTACCCCGAAGCAATACAGTAGCCAGGCATGCTGAAAGAGTCTAGGTCCGCTTTATTAAAAAAAATGCTCAGAGATACAAAGCAAATCTGGGGAGTTCAGATCAAGTAAAACTTCAATTTTGAGGCATTTTTGCCTTGGCACCCTGCACATTCTGATGGGATAACTCGGAGGACTTTCGTAATAGAGGCCTGCCCACCAAAGAACAATTACCATTCATTAAAACACTATCCACTCTCGGCAAACAGCCCTCAAAAAACAGTCATTCTCAAGAGGATATGTGTCTTTCGGCACTGTATCCGACATAACTGGGAGTGATTCGGACATATAGTTATATGAGAGATCTCGGTTAATTAAGACAGGAATAGGAGAGGTTTGGGAGCTACAATCAAACAGGCATCATGTTAAAAAGGAGACTAGCTATCCTCCTCTTCCCTGAAATGTTAAGATGGAGGCCAAATTTGGTGTAAAGTTGAGGCTTGAATACTGAGCTGAGTGACAGGAAATGGGCATGAACAAACTGTGAAACGATTTGAAAAATTGTCATATTAATCTTAGAAATCAAACTATTTAGATCAGGCCTATCCCGTCTATAAGGAAGGCCAACCACAATCGCGTTTGTGTTGCTAGTCGATGTTAATAATCTGGTAAATGAGTTCAATAAATCTTCAATACTACAGTGTCCAGAGTTTACATCATTGGTCCCACCAAAAATTATCAAATAATCATTTTTACATAAATCACTAGATACATCATCTATATCATGTACAACATGATCCAACTTAGCACCAGGTCTGACAAAAGAAAGTACATCAGAACCACTATTACATTTTTCTTGTAACAAGTTACTTAGCAGTTTACCATGACTGTCAGTTAACAACCTAATTTTCCTTCTTGGACGTCTTACAGAAAACAGAAGGAGAGACATTTTCCTCATCGCAATATTCTGGTGTTAAGCTTAACACTTCCGTACTGATTACATTTGTTTTACTATTAGCACATTTGTTTGACCTAGAAGTCTTGTGTCTCTTAAGGTGACTAGGAGAGTTGTGCAATCTTATTGGACTACCAAAATCTCCACTTACTCTTGGAGTTACCCCTACCACCTCACAAGCAGGTTCAGATTCGTCAAGGGAAGAGAGGATGGAGTAAGGATTATTGTGCTCAAAAGAGACATCAAGAGAGGTACTGGGGTGAATGTTACTGGAAGTTTGGATAGTTACCCAACCTAACTCATCTGACTGCTCCCCTCCAGCCTCCAGGGAAGCTGGTTTAAGCTGTACTTCCATGAGATCAGGTTGATCAGTTGGCGACGCCATCAAGGCTACTTGAAGAACAAACCTCACTTAAATTAGAATTTACATGTAATATCACATCAGTGTACCAATCAAGAAACGGTTATCTGCAACATCTTATTACAGTAAGCTTCATTAACCAATTTAGTATACATCAAGACATTCAAGCCACAATCATAGTTGTTGTTTTGTTTTGCACAATCCACCTCAACAAGAGTAAGTCCAGCATTCAGTCTCTCGATCAAAATGTTTCGCACTTAAGAGATTGTGTTTGCCAAGCGAATCAAAATGGAATGCCTGCTTTACAAACAAGTCTACGAATAGTAAACTCCAGTGATCACCAGAATCACTTTTAATTTTATCAAGGTTATTGGCCTACACAAAAAAACGCATATTTAGGAGTTATAAAATGATAATTCCTCTAGAAATTGGCAAAACATCAACCAGAATCACCCAACTTAACAAATTGCGTAACAGATGGACCGAAAAAAGAGAGTTTACCGAATCTTTACTCGTCTGTTTGTCAGCAAAGGATTCGAAATAGGAATCAATAATTTTATCTTCTAGCCACCTACTGTTATGCCAAGATTTTTCCTCTGCATCTCGCAACTGAGCTGCCAATTTACTATGAACAGATATTAATTCGACATTTTGCCTCTGATGCCGCTCAATTTGATTTTCAAGATTCGAGATAAAACTCTCCTTCTCAGATAGTAACCTTTGTACAGTATTACTTTGGCTTTCCATTAAACTAATTTCATCCTTAAGTTTACTAATTCTAGATTTCAGGCAACTATTTTCATGAGCTAAAGAGTCTTTTTCTTCTTTAACTACATCCTGTGCCCGTTATCGAGTCATTGAAGTCCGAGATTCTTCGAGGTTTTTTCATCCTGATATTTGGACTCAAGTTGGGCTGTCTCACGCTGGCAGGTGGTCCAGCAATGTTTGGAGGCTGGAGCCTCGAGTCACGGCATCACTCAGAGAAGTTATCAACCGTGCAACAGTTTGATTCCAAATCGTCCAGTTCAATCTCAGGGTAATTAACTTTTAGTTTATTTAAAACCATGCATAGATCAGTAACCAAAGTCTCAGATACATCATCAAGATTCAAAGTGTCTTTAAGAATTTCATCAATGGACAGAATGTGAGATTTAGTTTTAGCC